>NW_003548964.1:0-2254 GCF_000090795.2 Amphimedon queenslandica | reverse complement strand
ACTCAGTGCATTTTTGGTGTTATAATGGTCTAGCATATATATACCAAATAAAAACCCACCGCTTTGAACTTCATGCATGCCAGTACACATGCATACCAGTATTATCACTACGACATGATGTAAATGCACATGATCAGAAATTGCAAAACCAACCATCACTACTATAAAAAAACTTTGTTTCCACTTCTAAAATTACCAAGTATACAGCACATTTACACATACCCGTTGGAGTGGCATAATCTTATACTAAAATATTTTTACACAGTATGAATTTATGGTGGCTATAGCCGGCCCCAGCCTGGCTGTGGCCCCATGCAAGCCGTACAAGCATCAATATTACATCGGAGCTAAAACTAACTCACCTCCTAGACACCATATATTGATACAGTATCCCCAAAGAGAGGTATCAAGGCGGCTGGCAAGGCGACATTTACACGGTTACACTGGCCCGAGTGCCCTTGACATGTCTTCTCGCGAGCACGTGCTGTATAATTAATGGATGGGTGGAATAATGAATACATGATACGGGAGTATGCGGGCGGGTAATGGGAAACAAGGAATCATATGGGAGAGGCCTAATAATAATTAATATTAACAATATTACTGAAAATAATAATAATAACAATAATAGAAAATAATGTTCTTAACTTACTGAATTTTGCACAAATGACACTCAAGATGTCTACTAGTGACTCAACTAAGTTCTTTCTCGGGGTGCTTCTTTTTTATATGCCTTGATAGCCCACTACGACTGAGTGAAGAGCGATTTGTCACAATCATCAAAAGAACAAAAAATCGAAGGAGAAGGCGTAGCCATACAGCACAAGTGACAAGAGAGGTACCAAGTGAAAAGAAAAACACGGTAAAAGGTGAGAAACGACGAGAGAAATGGTGAGAAACGAATGGAGAAAGACCGCAGTGACAGCATTACAGCACACGTGTTAACATCATTAATTTTTGGGTGGAGTAGTAGGCGTAGTTAGTTAAAACGGACGAAGACGGAGTTATCCAAGATGGCAACGGTCTCTACCTATAATGGCTTGTAAGAGCCACACACCTCGCCGTATTCAAGAGAGGCAGTATCTATCAGCGTATGCCGCTCTATGTCTATACAAAGGCCCTTTAATAATAGTTGGAATCTGATTATCTGAATCAAGACAGATGCTAGTCTGAATCAGTCCTGAAATCAGCACTGATTTTTTGCATTTTGGGCATTCAGTCACAACTGATACAAAAATGAAATCAATTGCGAGCCAAAGCAACAGGCATGATCATGCATAGACTTGATTCATTTAGATATTGCTGATTCAGACATGATAACTTTTGGTTGTGTATAGATAGATCTACTATATGTTGCATAAAAATGTACAGTAGTGTCGTGTATATACACAGAGCTAGTCTCGCGGGGCTGGCCAGCGAGACTAACACAGAGCTAGGTTTTTAATTTTTTAATCAGATGCAAACACAATACTAAACACATTAACATTATAAAGTACATAATAAAAATTGCTCCGACAATCATTATCTTGTTCATCTATCTACTAATGTATGGGATAAGGTAAATTAGTGTGATGACTGATAACTTACATGAAGCAGCAATCTTATCAGATAATGTAGAAAGAACAACATGACCCTGTTCTTTTAGTATAGATAACAATTAATATACTAATTTGAGTGGGATAAATCTCAATTAATAATGTCAATATTTCCAATAAAAGTTCTACTCTTTTTTGATAAAGGCTGGTTATTCATTCTATCAAATAACTCATTATACTGAGAAGAATCAACAATTTGTACCTCCTTACAACCATTAGCTACGTCACGAAACTTTGCTTCTGAAGTTATAAGGAAACGTTTCAGATCATTAAGGTGCTTCTTGATGTCATTTTGAGAACCAGGATTAGGAACATCTTTAGTACCCACTGAATGAGGTGCATCTATAAAGTACACAATTGAATAGATCACATTTACATGTACTACACCCATTACTGTTATTATACCTAATAAATCTTTCAGGGATCTGTTAATATTGATTGTTCTTGCTTTACGTAATCCTTTCAATGGTATAGCATACATCAGTGCATGAACAGTATCAGGACGACTCCTGTCAGCATATATTATTACTCTCATGACCAAAATGATCTAAATCTCCTTCTTCAATCTATTTGATCATTATACACATATCAATAGCCAGCAATACCTACATGGTATACCCATATCCAACCAGTTATTGGTTTATCCTGAGGACAAAATA
>NW_003548963.1:2915-7629 GCF_000090795.2 Amphimedon queenslandica | reverse complement strand
TGTGGCAATGAGAGCAGGAAAATGGTGTAGAAGTAAGAGCAGGAAGATGGTCTGGCAGTGACATCAGGGAGTTGGTGTGGCAGTGAGAGCAGAGAGTTGATATGGCAGTTGGAGCAGAAAGTTAGTGTAGCAGTAACAGCAGAGAATTGGTGTAGCAGTGAGAGCAGGAAGATGGTGTGGCAGTGGCAGTGAGAGTTGGTGTGGCAGTGACATGCTGTGGCAGTTACAGCAGGGAAAAAGAGTCTCCCTGCTCTTACGGCCACACCTTATTTCGGCTTTTATTGGCACGCTATCTACCTGCTCTAACTGCCTCACAATCTCCTTGCTCTCATGGCCACACCTATCGGCTTTCACTGCCAAACAATCTACATGCTCTAACTGCCTCACCATTTATCTGCTCTCATGGCCCCACCTTTCAGCTTTCACTGCCACACCATCTACTTGCTCTAACTACCTCAACTTTTCCCTGCCCTCACAGCTACTGCATCTCCTTGCCTTCACTGCCACACCGTTTGTCTGCTCTCAATGCCACACCATCATATACCAGCTCTGAATGTCACACCTTCATTGCCGTCACTGACAACTTAATTCTCTCATTTCCTCAGGAACTCTCACAGCCTCACCATCTCCTTGCTCTAACTGCCTTAACATATCCCTGCTGCCACTGCCCCACCATCTTTCAGCTCTCAGTGCCACACCAACTCTCTGCTCTCACTGCCACAGCAACTCATGATGTCATTGCCAAATCATCCCTTTGCCTTCACTTCCACACCATTATCCTCCTCTCAATGCCACACGAATTCTCGGCTCTCACTGCCACACCAACTCCCTGCTGTCACTGCCACACTCCATCTCACTGCTCTCCCTTATACACCATCTTCCTACTCTCATTGCAACACCATCTCTCTGCTCTCAATGACTCATATCCCAAACCTCTCACTGCCATGCCATCTTCTTGCTCTCATTGCCACACCATCTCACTGCTCTCAATGCCATACCATCTTCCAGCTCTCACTGCCACACTATCTCACTGCTCTCACAGCCACGCCATCTCACCACTCTCACTGCCAAGCAATCTCCCTGCTCCCACGGCTTTATCTTTATTCTGCTCTTGCCACACAAACTCCCTGCTCTATGTGCTCCTTACTATGTCCCTGCTTTTACTGCTAAACCAACTCCCTGCTCTCACTGCCACACAAACTCTGTTCTTGCACCCACATCATCTTGCTGCTATTGCTGCCACACCATCTCCTGGCTATCACTGCTGACACATCTCCTGGTGGTCACTGCTACACCATCTGCCTGCTCTCAATGCCACACTATCTCACTGCTCCAAGTGCCACACCATTATCCTAATTTCAATGCTTCACCATTTCCCTGCTCTCATTGCGAAACCATTTCTCTGCCCCCATGGCCACACCACTTCCGCTCACACTGCCACACCAATTCCCAGCTCTCACTGCCAAACCAACTGACTGTTTTCAGTGTTTCTGTTTTCAGTGTTTCACCATCTCCCTGGTGTCACTGCCAACTATCTTCCTGCTCTTACTCCCACACCATCTCCCTGTTTTTACTGGCACAAGACCTTGCTCTGAATGCTGCACTATCTCCTTGCTCTGAATGCCACATTATCTCCCATCTCACACTGCCACACCATTTCGCTGCTCTCACTGCAACCAGCAGTCCCACTGCCACACCATTTCCTTGCTCCCATGGCAACATCATCTTCCGCTCTCACTGCCACACCATCTCCCTGTATCACCCTGCTGTCAATGCCACATCATTTGCCTGCTCTCATTGCCACACCATCACTCTACCTCACTATCTCCCTACTTTCATTATTGCCACTCCATCTCTCTGCTCTCACAGATACACCATCTTCCTCATTGCCACATCTGTCTTCTCTCACTGCCTTACAGAAAAAACAAAACTAAAATAAGAAACAAGTTCTGTAAATTCAAATATTTTAATAACAAAATAAAATAATAAAACTCAGTCTGATTAGTGGCTTCTGGTATTTTAAACTATACATTTAAAGTACGATATACCTGAAACACCCTTTTATAACCAAATTTGAATGATCAAACTCTGTCCAATCTGTCATTTATGATATAAACTTTAAATGTAAAAATTAAGTTTCATCAGTCACTTTTATCTAAACCATACTATGAAACTTAAAAAAAGTAACAAATAGCGAGAAGTATGTAAATATATAAAGCATCATATAAACCAAACTTGAATGATAAGAATTCAGTATGATTAGTCACTCCAGGTATGAACTATGCTATGGGACTGTAAGAAAAAGAAACAAATAGTAAGAAGCAGTACATAAACAATTTGAAACAAATTTCAAATGCTAATGACTAAGACACTTTTGGGATTTTAAACCATACTATAAAGATGACAAAAAAAGAAATCAATAGTGAAAACTAAGAAAAACATGACAAATAATTTCAGAATGAACCTTTAAAGACAAAAATCAGTCTAATTATAACTTTCAGGTTTTTATTTACAATGAAAGTAAGAAAAGAAAAATACTGAGAATTAGAAACTTCATTATAAAAGTAAACATAACTAATATAATCTGAGTCAAATCAGTCATTTCTGAGATCAAACTAAGAAAAGAAACATACATACTATTTTGAATCAATCACAAATGATAAGAATCAGTCTGATCAGTCCCTTATTGTGTTAAACCTTATTATAAAGCGTAAAAAACAAATAGTAAGAAGTTACTACTACATGAAACATCATTTTAAAAGCAATCAAAAATGATAAAACTGAGTCTGATCAGTCACTTCAGGTATAAAATATACTACGAAAGTGAGAAAAAAGAAACCAATGCTAGAAAATTAGTACACAAAAAATTTAAAAGCAAAAAAAAAATTATAAAAAGTAAATCTGACTAGTCAATCTTAGTAAAACTATACTGTTAAACCAAGAAAAAAAAGAATAGTAGGAAGTCAGTAGTACATTTTAAAACCAGTTTCAATGATCAGAACTCAATTTTATTAGTCACTTCTAGTATTTGAAATGATACTATAAAACTGATAAAAGGACAAAATAGTGAGACTATCAACATAATCAGAATCAACCTCAAATGATAAGAACTGTCTGGCCAGTCAATTCTGGTATTTTAAATTATACTATGAAACTGACAAAAGAAAAAAAAACACTAAGAAATGAGTAGTACATGCAACATAATTTTTTAGAATCAAACAGAAAGGATGAAAACTACATCTAATGAGTCACTTCTCGTATAAACTACACTATGTATCTAAAAAAGATGTCAGGAAAAACATTTGAAAAACCAACCTAAAAAATAAGTCAATCCTGGTACTTAAACTTTAGAAAAGAGCAAACTGAGAGTCAAATGTCAGTAGGACATTAAACATCATTTTAAAAACAATATCAATTGATAAAAACAAAGTCTGATCAGTCACTCCTGGTAAAAACCGATAAGAATAGTGTGAAGTCAGTATTACATGAAGCATCATTTTCAAACAAACTTCAAATCATAAGAACTTAGTGTGATCAGTCACTTCAGGTTTTTTAAACTCTACTATAGAAATGAGAAGAAAAGAAACAAATACTCGGAAATAAAAACAAGGCTGAACCAAAGAAAAAGGGATAACAACTAAATCTGTTAGTCATTCCTGGTATAAACTATACTAAGTAAGTGAAAAAGAAAAAACAATAAACAAGAAGTCAGTACAACATAAATCATTTTAGAAGCCAACCTCAAATAATAAAAAGTCAACTTGATTAGTCACTTTCGTCATTTTTAACTAAACTATAAAACTGAGGAAACAGGGAACAGGTAGTCAAAAGTGGGTAGGAGAAAACCTCAAATTGTAGAACTCAGTCTGATCAATCACTCTTCTAGTGTACACCATACTATAATATAGAACTGAAAAAACGAAAAAGTTTAAAAGAGTAACATAAAACATTGAACAAAGCAAACTCAAATGAAAAGAACTGTCTGTTGAGTCACTTCTTTTATTTTAAACCATAGTGAACAGAGAAGCAAAAAGTTAAGAGTACTGCATGAAACATCAATTTAAACCAGCTCAAATGATATCAACTCAGTCTGATCAGTCACTCTGGGTAAAAAAAGCTCAAGGAAAAGAAACAGGTAGTGAGAAGTCAGTAGTGCATAAGACACCATTATGAAACTAACTTTAAATGAGAAGAACTCAATCTGATCAGTCACTGTTAAGCTACTCTATAAAAGTTAGAAAAGACGAAACAAATGGTAAAAATAAGTAGTAGTAGATAAAATATCACTTTAAAATCCACTTTAATTAATCTAAACTTAACTTGATCATTCACATCTGTTATTTTAAAGGTTGCATGAAACTAAAAAAGGAAGAAACAAATCCTGAGAAATGAGTAGTACATCAGATAAAATTTTAATACCAAAAAGATGAAAACTTGATCAGTAATCCCTAGTCTAAACTATATACTTTGAACCCGAGAAAAACAGTAAGGAGTCACCACAACATAAAAACATGTTTAAAAAGGGAACCTGAAGTAATAACTCAATCTAAACATTCACTATGAAACTGAGAAAAGTGGAAACAGTCCAAAATAAGACATTTTACAAACAAACTCAAATTATAATAGTGAGGTTTTAATGAAAATAACACATCAGAATCGACATCAAATAAATGGAACTGTCTCATCAGTCACTCCCTGTATTTTAAACTATACT
>NW_003548963.1:0-1529 GCF_000090795.2 Amphimedon queenslandica | reverse complement strand
AGATACCTTGTATAAATTTATTGAAATTCATAACTTTTCAAGTCAAGCTTAAAGGGTTGTTTATCCTGAGAAATTAAGTAATACATAAAACATTTGCCAAGCAAAAAGGATAAAACTAATTGTGATCAGACAACTCCAGGTATTGACAACACTATAAAACTGAGATAGGATGAAGCAAAGAGAGAGAAGTGAGAACAACATGAAACATTTCAGAAACCAACCTCAAAAATAACTCAATATCATCAGTCACTCCTGTTATTTTGTACACCATAATTAAACTGAGAAAAGAGGAAATAGTCAAAAGTGAGGACATGAAACATCAAAATAAATCTATTGGTTACATAACAACTCAGTCTGATGAGCACCATACAATATTATATAACAGAGAAAAGAAACAAAATAATGAAAAGTAAGTATAAATTGGAACAATAGAAAAACTCATTAAAGAACTCTCATAAAATACATCTGGTTTCTTTAACTATAATATGAAACAGCTACAAAATTTCCCTGTTCTCACTGGCACATCTCCCTGCTCTCACCACTGCCACACCATCTACCTGCTCTCACTGCCAAACATTCTTCTGGCTCTCATTGCAACACTATAACACTGATCTCACTGCCACACCATTTACCTACTTTCACCGCCACATTCTGCCGCTGCCTCACCAGCTCAACGCTCTAACTGCCACAGCATCTCCCTGCACTCACTGCCATATCATCTCCCTGCTCTCATTGCCACATCATCTCCCTCCTATTACACAAACACTATCTCCATGGTCTCATTACCACACTATGTCACTGCTCTGACAGTCATACCATCCCATGCTCTCATTGCCTCACTATTTCCCTGCCCTCACAGCCACACCAACTCCATGTTCTCTCACTGTGTCACCATATCCCTCATCTCATTGCAACACCAACTCCCTCCTTTCACTGCCACCCAACACTCAGCTCTCTGAAACACCAACCCCTTGCTGTCACTGCCACCGTATCTCATTGCTCTCCCTGCCACACTATTCCTGTTCTCACTTCAACACCATCTCCATGCTCTCATTGCCATACCATCTCTCTGCTCTACTGCTATCTCATTTTGCTGCTATCACTGCCTTCTTATCTCCCAGTTGTCACTGCTACACCAGCTGCCTGCTCTCCAGTGGTGGGTCTAGGAGGGGCCTGGGGGGGGCCATAGCCCCCCAAAATTTTTGTGGTGAAGTATAAAATTAGTTTTATCTATGTAAACTGTGAAACAGCTGCAGTGCTTGACTGTTTAAACAGTCTGTAAACCAAAAAGGAGCTCATTTAAGAGGCCTAATCTTCTAAATTTTGACTTTCCGAATAAAATCCTGCAAGCTTGGTTGACTGCGCCCACTAATTATCCCACCCATATCATTAAGGCTGCCCCCAGAAATTCAATCCTAGAACCGCCACTGCTGCTCTCATTACCACACCATGTCACTGTTCTTTTTGCAACACTATCTTCCTGCTCACACTGGACATCTCCCTGCTTTCACTGCCACACTATCTCCTGC
>NW_003548962.1:6082-7632 GCF_000090795.2 Amphimedon queenslandica | reverse complement strand
ACTTATATGAATATAAAAGTAGTTCCATATGCAGTTGTTATTATTCTAGCTATCGCTTGGAATATTGGAAAAAACTAATTAATTATGATGTATTAAGCAGTTTTGTTAAAAAAAACCACATGCATTGCATCTTTAAAGCATTGTCTATAGTCAGCATAAAAGCTCAAAATTAGTATGTAACGCATTGACATAAAATTTTCAAATTTATAAAATAGCCGGTTATGTACACCATCATTTTTTCTGCACAATACACGTAAATTTCGTCTGCCAATACACACGAAAATTTCGTCTTTTAGTAAAGCATAGACAACAGTTTTAATAAAAAATCAATGCATGTGACTGAGATATTTTACAACTGAAACTCACAAAGGGCCTTTTTATAATTATTGCAGTACATTGTCACTATGTTAATGTCCATATAATCTCTGATATGCTAAATAGTACTAGGATTTGCATGAAATGTTCTCTATAGCAGTATAAGGGATACTTTACATGCTACAAATTAAATATTCCCTAAAGTATTATAGGGAACATTTAATGATGGCATCTTAATCTCCCTAATATATTATTGGTGTCATTTCGTGAATAATGCACTATATTTTGTTTATACTTCTATAATGCATCAGTATGGGTCACATTATATTATAGGCACAAAAAAGTGCCTGGCACTAAATTGTCCCTATAGTAATGAAGGCAGTATAACAATGACAGATATAGTGACAAATTCCACATTTGTATAGGAGGCATTTAATGACAGAAAGCACTAAGTTCTCCCTACATGCTGAGGAAAATACATTTATTTAATGACATTTTCTATGGAATCCTCATTTGTTGTTGTATGTGATATATATTGACGAGGCTACATCTGGCTTATCACTGATTCTGCACGTTTAATTCTCTAGAATCCTGTATACCACTCTCAGAACATGATATCAGTTGCTTTCTCTATTTTGCTACATTTAACAGCCCAATGAATAGATAATTAGGCTTGCTTTGGGCCATAAAATTCTCCATACTCATTCAGACTCGACCATCTTGCTTGGCGCAATTGCAAGAGGAGTCAGGCAAGAAAATTGGCATGCAAATGAAAGGCTTATAGAGAAAGAAAAGCAGAAAATGTGAGTTTCTTTTGCTAGTCATGGTAACTTTTTGTGACAAAGAATGATGTCATTAACTGATTTTTTTCCAGTCATATTATTGTTTGGGCATTGCCTGTCTGTGCCTGATCCTGCCACCATCTATGCAGCTACAAGCTTTCTTTATCTCAACTTCATTCTTCATTTGTGGTTAGAACCGTCAATGTTAGGCAGGCTAGATGTACATATATTTACCTTCAGCTAAGATCCCTTCCTCCTCTTTCAAATTCTTGTACAAGTACATCTACAGAAATGGAAAACCAATCATAATTATAATGTCAATATTACGTACATCAATGCCTATTCCAAACACGGTAGTACATACCATAACCTTTAGGTAGAAATGACACTGTAGCTACAAGCAATTACATTTTTAAAATTGTAGTATTGTACATGTTAATATAATCAGACGTG
>NW_003548962.1:0-2308 GCF_000090795.2 Amphimedon queenslandica | reverse complement strand
TACTACCAAAAGAATTTCTAAGAGGACTTCAATACTTTGAGTTGCGGACCCTATGGATGCCAGCATGGGTAAACAAATTATGGTCATTTTTGCCTTGTTAATGAAATGAAACAAACATTGTTTTAAAAATCAGGATAGATAATGGTACATCAACCTAAAGTAAAGAAAGGTTGATTTAGACTGGATACAGAAGTGTTACTTGGCAGAACATCCTTGAGCTGGGTCTATCTTGCTCTTGTAAGTCTAGTGGTATGTAGAGCTACAAAAATATGTATTACTAATTTAGTCTAATTTATTGACATAAAAATATTACAAAATATGTATTTATGATTAGGAGAAAAGGCCCTAACATGATCAGTCACCACAAAGTTAAATTCAGCTTTATGGAAGAAAAATAAATACAGTTTCGTACCAACCTACTCAAGTGTAGTTAGTGCAACAAAATTAACCCTCTGCTTCAGTCTGTGTTTGCGTGTGTTCTCACTTATTTTTCTTTATATTTTTTATTTAGCTTTTTAGGAGGCCATCTAGCTAATGCTGCATATCTGCTGACTCAGCAAGAAATGGAGAATCACGTGATATAGTTATAAATAAGAATAACTGCAGCATGCAGGAATAAATAATAAAAATATCAATTTTTTAATTTTAAAAAATATTTATCTCAATTTTTAAACATAAATGAATACTTCTAATGGTATCAAACAAAAGATCAAACAATAAGCATTACATTGATACTTGATGTATAGATAAAATCATTTCGTTCTCTTATGTTTTTGAACGGTAACATCCTCTACGTCGACGTCGGTATATGCTGCCTTTAGGACGACCCCTCTTGCTTGTTTTAGCTGCAGTTTCTGGCAAATTTTTTTCATACCATAGCTCTCTGATCCTTGCAAATGTATCACTATGCCACTCTGCATGGCAATCTCTTTCTACAGTCTGGCAAAGAGCTGGCATCAAGGGACAGTCAGGACATTTTCGCTGAGTGATAGCCTTGGAATTGTGCAGCTGACAATAAATACAACGTGCTTGATTCTCTTTTGAATATATTCTGCTACCATGACATACCTTAAATGAAGGAGAAGGAACTGCAATTTTGTTGATGTTTGCAGGCTTCCCATATTTTTGCATTATTTCGAGTACCAAAGAATCGCGAAATCTATTTTCTGAGATTGGTTTTTCATCATCTTCAATCCGACACCAATTATACAGCAGATGAGAATTGACAATGGCTATATCTACAAGGTGGTAGAATGCTGTTTTCCAGTATTAGACTGTTTTTCTCAGTACTTTATGGTAGCTAATGAATTGATCACTTTTGTCGACACCTCCCATTTTTTGATTGTATTGATACAACATCAAAGGACATGGCACTTCAGTAGTGATGGATCGGTTGGTATGAGGATCTTTTACTCTTCTTGACACAGTATTTTCTGTATGTCCTGGATATGCGGTCGAGGCAAGTGTTACAGTTTTCGTGTCATGCCAACAGCAATATGTAATATTTGAATTAGGTTGACGATAGTAGTATCCAACTCCACGAGTACACTTCTCTACATACTGCTTCATTGCCGAAACTTCTCTTGGTACTTCTTTTCTGGTAACATTCAAAGTACCAGTAGCAACAACTTCATAAGAGACAAGGTCCTGCAATAATATGGGACTTGTGTAGAAGTTATCAAAGAAAACTTCATAACCTTGAAACCAATATGGCTGGAGAAGTTTCATGACAACATCATATGCTAAGCCATTGCTTGATACAGTACCACCTTTTCCTATGTACAAATCAAAATCAACTGTGTATCCAGTGACATCAGCTAAAACCCAATATTTGAAGCCCCATTTTGTTGGCTTATTGCGTATGTATTGTCGAAATTGTGTCCTTGCCTTACTCTTCACCATACGCTCATCAATGCTTAGACTTCGACAAGGCTGATATAAATCAGAACACTTTGCTTTGATATAGTTGTGAATAGGAAGTATTTTCTTCAATTTACTTCCTGATAAAGATTCTTCCTCTTCTGGTGTTACAAGATGCAAAAATGTACCTATGAGTTCAAATCTTTCACAAGACAGCAATTCGCTCAGACGAATCATATATTGAGCTTTAGTGATGCTCCAAGCAAACCTATGGTTTTGAACTCCATGAATTCCCAATAAAATCAATGCTCCAATGAATCGGAATAGCTCTTCTGTTGTCATTGGACATTTCGAGAATTTGTTGTAAGATGCCGTCAACCTGTCCTTTGCAGAGTCTGCATACTTCAGAGTACTATGAATAATTTGCTGTGTGACGTAGTCATCAAAA
>NW_003548960.1:6304-7635 GCF_000090795.2 Amphimedon queenslandica | reverse complement strand
TGTAACATTTTCCACCAACCAGTTGCAGTATATATAGTTAATAGTATTTTCTATTTTTATTTCTCCTTCCATAGGTGCTTCAGATTTATTTAGAAGCATCTCTGCTAGACTTAAAGACTCCATATCATCTGATCTGGTTGTAGTGTCAGCAAGTCTTTATGCTAGGAGCCTGATAACAACCCAGCTACATGAGGAAATGCTCAAGGGTCTTGGTAGCAATTCAAATAAAGCTGCCAAGCTTGTAACTGTACTACAGGAAAATCTTCATGCCCACTCTAATCCTGAGACATATCTACAAAAAGTGTGCTCAGCATTGAAAGAGAAAGGGCAGAAACAAATTGTTGATATAGTGAATGAATTGGAACATACATGTAAGTTAAGATTAGTTTTAGTTATTTTTTATTACAGCATCTGTCTTATCATTTTCTCATATACATGTACATGTAGTTAGTAAATTGTACACATGTATGTAGCAATCAGAGTCAGTATCAGTTGACTATTGCAATTATATTTCATGTTTTGCAACTATAAAACCGCCATTAATTATACTGCTTGAAAGGCACATTTTATTGGGGACATAATCATAGTATTCATTATCAGGATATATAATATCTGTGGGACTTGTTTGTCTTGAATTACTATGCTAAATACTGTTGTATAAACTGTTCCCATGCACTCTACTCAGACACACACACAAGTCACAGCTCTTCTTTGCACAATGTAATTTTCCAAAAAATAATCTAGGCTAAATTCAACTAAATTGCAACTTGTAGGTTAAGCTTATACATGGTAATATCCTTTTAAAGTTAAAATGTAACCATTGCAATGTCCAACCTTTTTATCATAGTCACTCCCTCAGTAGCTACATTGTAGAACAAGTCACAACTGATAATCCTGCCACTACCTTTGGTTTTATTGTATGACACATATTTACATATTTTTTTTACTTTTTACAGTATCCATTTCAACAATGCAATCTATTGACAGCAGCAGTGCTAGTGTTCCTACTAATAAACCTGAAGACACTCCAGCTTCTAATAGAATACAAGGTATATTCACTCATACATTACATTACAACAACTACATACACTTATTATAACCTCATACATGTACTAATTCAAGCCATTAAAAGTAGTGCTCATTACCATATTAATTTTTAGGAAGATTAGAAAAATGGCTAAAAGAAGGAAAAGTTCAGCTCAAAGTCACTCGTATCAATATGCATGGTGCACCTGGAGCTGGTAAAACATGTTCACTACACCTCCTACTTAATGAGCCACCGCCAGCTTCTACTGATAGTACATCAATAGCTTGTCCTGCTGTTCAGCAAC
>NW_003548960.1:0-1720 GCF_000090795.2 Amphimedon queenslandica | reverse complement strand
GTGTAAAGTACTGGAAAGAGATGATAGCTATAGATGCTGGTTTTTTAGTGATTCTCTTTTGTCCAATCCAGGTTAGTAATAGAAAATGATGACATAATTGATATAAATCATATCGATATCACTTTCATTATTACTGTTCATGTTGTTGTTTACATTTATTTTTAGGAGCTGAAGCATCATCAGAAGGTCCACCTTCTAAAAAATCCAAAGAACAACATACTGCTGGATTAAGTAAATAAATTAATATTAAACAGCATACTTTAATTTGATACAATTTAGGTGCTTCAGAACATTTTAGAAAGGTTTCTGCTAGACTTGGAAGGTCCATATCATCTTGTCTGAGTACAGTGTCAATGAATCTTAATGCTAGGAGTCTGATAGCACAGGAGCTACGTGATGAAATGATTAATGGTCGTGATATTGATTCAAAAAAAGCTCCCAAGCTAGTAAATGCAATACAGAGTAGACTTAATACTCACACTAATCCTGAGGCATATCTAAATGAAGTATGCTCAGCATTGAAAGATGTTGGAGAGGAACCAATCACTGATATAGTGAATGAATTGGAACGTAAGTTAAACTACTTTCATTAGTAACTGACATTTTATGATACCATTATAGAGAGTACAACAGATTGATCCTGCTAACTACTACTTCAAATAATTTATTATTTCTTGTGTGCTTTGGATTTGACTTAAGCACATTAATTTGTTTGTGTGATTTTTCTTATATGCCTGTTTATTTTAAAATTTTGTATTGAAATAGAAGAAGTTGCTGAAATATATAGCCTTGCACATGTCATAATAAAAGCCTAGAACCCTTTAATATTATGTTATTGTCATTTTTATTATTGTCCATGTGAAAGCAAGTGGTTTAATAATTAATTAGTATGTCTACAAGCGTCTATCTAGCACTAGACATTTTTATTTCAACACGAGAGTCATTTGTTTGTGGAACAGTCTTCCTTCTCTCGAGCTCTCTCTCTCCTTCAATTCTCTCAAATATATTATTTACAATCACTTGTGGAATCACTTTTTAATTAATTTTGATAATACTAATTTATGTACCTATCATTATGTTTGTCCTTGTCGAAATTGTCATTTAATTCATAACTACTAACTCTAATTACTTAATGGTTGCTGTACAAGTAGCAGCCAGCCCTTTAACTGTTCTTTTGACATTGTTCTATAGTTCATGTCCTATGTTTTTACAGTTAAGAAATCCTTTATTATTATTATTATTATTAATTATACGGAGTACATAAAACGGAGAGTAAGTCTAATTAGTCATGGCTGAAGGAGGTGAGTCCATGTCCAGAAATTAATTGGAATGGAACTTCCGGTCGTTAAAATTTAATGATATTCATTGAAATAATTAAATATTACCATGGTAACGAGTAATAGTGAAGAAGAAATGGAGATGTAAGGTCTCTGTTTGAAGCAATATAACTTCTATATAATGTGAAGCTGGGACTTTATTGGACTATGACAGCTTTCTACAAGTCTTTTGGACCAAGCAGGAGGAGTTATTTTTTTAAATTTGTTTGTTTAAACGGCAAGCGTGGAACTGCTACATCGGACTACATAGTGGCAGTTGTATTCTTGCTTTAAAAGAATCTCCGTGGTATTCTTTGTTTGGAGAAGATGTTAGACACTTACTTGGTCAGTGTAGTATTCTCTAAAACACTCAAATGCTTGTTGTAGTCAATGTGGATGGTGGT
>NW_003548958.1:5504-7641 GCF_000090795.2 Amphimedon queenslandica | reverse complement strand
GAGGGTATGCTGTCCTCAAGATTGGCTAAGAATAATGGATATAACTGAGACAAGTACTCATGACACTCGTCAGGAAAACAAGCAATAAAGTTACCACAAGCTAAACAAGCAGCTAATAAGGAGAGAAAAAAAGAAGAGAAATTACAAAATGTGCACTGTATAGTCTATATAGTGCCAAATTTTTGTTAGAAAAAATTGACAATTTGTTTAAAATTTTATTTAAAAAACCCTCATGATTCTGCATTTAATAGCATAGCAAAAATTTTACCAACTAATGCAAAAAATTTTTCCTCGACAAAAATTTTGTGATACAAATTACAATAGAAGAATCATTTTTCAAAAAGGAAAAATCATTTAAGCTCTTACCATCTCTGACAGGCCAGCTCTCATCATGGAAGCAGTCCAGTAATGCTGTCACTAGTGCACTGACATGAGGTCTCACTGCATCTGGTGATATCTTATTACCTAATTCAGCAATACAAGTACATGCTGCCTCTCTCACTGCATGATTAGACGCTTCACTCTCCTTTATGTAGAATGATACCTAATGAGAATAGCATACATAATATTTATAGTCTAGTCCAGCACAATGCACTAACAACCTTAAAGCAGTCACACAGTCACATATACCGTATAGACAGAAAATTTTGCGGGAATTTAATTTTGTGCTTTGCATTTTAAAAAGAAACGCATAATTAAAAACCGTAAAATTAAAATCACGTGGGCACAATGGGCGTGTATCATTAGCATCGTGTGTATGTGTCAAGACAACGTGGCCAAATCGCATAATTTTAATTTGCAAAATTAAAAAACATTCAAAATTTATTGAAAACGCAAAATTAAATTTCCGCAAAATTTTCCGTCTATACGGTACTGTATAACATGCCACACATATGAGAGAAGTTTCGCACTTTTAGCTGCTAAACTGTGAAAGTAGTACATTAGTTACAGCTACATGTATAAGTAAATTTGTTCCTACATGTAAAGTATATTAACTAATACTGCAGTTATAATTTCTACATGCACATGTAGTTTACAATGTACCGTATAGCGGGTAAATTTGGAGGGGCTAAATTTTGGCAAATTGCTGAATTTTGGTGATTGGTGAATTTTAATTTGGCGAATTTGTGGCCGTGTGCCACTGAGCATGCGTATAATGGCTCAAAATGGCGGATTTTAATTTTGGTGAATGGCTACCGTATGCATCTTAATTTTCGAGGTGCATTAAATTTCGTTATTTTCGTGCTCACTTTAAATCTACGAAATTTAAACCACCTCTAATGCCATTATATTGTATGTAGACTATGGCCAGAACATGAAAATTAGCTCACACGAAAATTAGCTCACACGAATATTAACTTTTGAGCAAATTTCATTGAAAATACGAAATTTTGAACCCTTGAAAATTTGAACGCATATGGTATCAAAACGCCAAATTCAAAAAATTTAATCCCCTCCAAAATTACCCGCTATACGGTACATGTATGTGACTATGTGTACATAGAGGACATACATGTACATGTACAGTACATGCATTGCATATGCTGTTTCATAATCAGAAACAATAGACGTGTACTTTTCGACTAAATTTCAGTGCTACTATAAATGCTCAGAACTCAAAATCTGATTCAAACTCTTGCATGGCATCAATTAATACATCTCAATAACCTTACCACTTTGTCAATGTAGTTTTCTACCAGTTGTGTTCCTTTCCCCATTGTGACTTGACGCCATGTCTCCTGTGAATATAACCTTACACCTTCAGCTATGTAGTACCTGGTGGGCATTAAATAGAAACAAAATGCTAATACATACACATGCAGACACATGTGCTTTGTCAATTATTTTAAAAGTCATTAAAATCTAATTCTGATTGAAATCAGCTCAAAGTTTTTATGCAACAAAAGAACATGTACTGTATGCGTATCAAAAAATTATAAAAATATAAATTTCTTTCCTAGCAACTTGACAAAATGCCCAGTACTACATACACATACTGTACCTGTTGAGGCACATTGGTGGTATTAGGAGAGGGAGATGAGACGTATTGGATGATGTAATTAAGAAATCTCTTGTTGCTATTGAAGCAGACATCCTTACCTAAGAGAAAAAAGTATTAATGAAGTCAAACTTTGTT
>NW_003548958.1:0-2161 GCF_000090795.2 Amphimedon queenslandica | reverse complement strand
TACTTTTTTACAATTTAATCCTACTACTTTTCCATTTTTAATATTTTTTATTTACTTGTTTCCATTCTTTTTTCTTAAATTTATAAATCACATTCTATTATGATTCTGTGGTTAGGTTAATTATTTCATGCTGATCACGTGCGCATAAATTAAAATGGCGTCAAACCACA
This sequence comes from Amphimedon queenslandica, assembly GCF_000090795.2. Taxonomy (NCBI): domain Eukaryota; kingdom Metazoa; phylum Porifera; class Demospongiae; order Haplosclerida; family Niphatidae; genus Amphimedon; species Amphimedon queenslandica. The sequence continues at coordinate 1,991 of NW_003548958.1, read as the reverse complement.
AACCCATGCAGTGTCTGTAGCTGGATTTTGTCTTCCATCTTGTTCTCTCCTCGCTTCTTTTTGAAACCACTTGTCCAATCCTTAACTCAAGCACAAAGGAATGATGTAAAAGCCAACTCGAGCAGTTCTCTGGTTTAAAAGATTTCCGTGTTGATAGAAGAAGATGAAAGAAGTCTGAAGAATTTTGCAGAAATTTGAACTTGGGCCTATTCTCCAGAAATGCTCCCGCTACATTACAGTCCACTTTACAGGTACCAGGAGAATCGCTCAGTGAAGGAGAGCTCATCTAAGCCATTTATAAGGCTGTACAACGCAAGATAAAAGAGTTATAAGTGTTTGAAAATTATAAAAACGGTCGCCATCTTGAAAAATCCACCTGAATCAGGCTATACCGCCTAATAATTTAAGTAATGGTGAGGTAACATGCAAAAATGTCTAACCAGTTAATAATCTAATTCTTGATTCGTTGTGCTCCAATAGATGACTCACTAGATCTAGCCCTTTTAAGTTATCCTTAAACTCTTCACTAGCTTTCTTCTTGTCTATCAAGAGGTTAGTTGCTAACAGCACCCCATGCTTCTCTTCCCATGTATTGCTTTCATCAGGAGATGATGACAAAATGACTGAAAGAGAGGACTGGAGGTCTTTGAGATCTTCAGGGAGAGCCTGGTTAGTCTCTATTAACTTTTTCAGCTCTGAAAGACCTTCCTCTCTCTCTCTCTAAACGTTTCTTGCACTTTAAAAGAGGCAATACCAGAGAAATGCTGGAGATGCCATATGTCGCCATTAATTAGAGTTAAAAATTTAACTGACCACCGTCTCAGCTACCGTATATTAACTCAATTTTCTGAATTTATAGATTTTACTGTTTATTTAGTATTTACCTTAAAGCTTACTCAGCCTTATTTAGTATTTACTGCTAGTGCTAGGCCAGCCAGGCAGATTTAGTCGAGGATTTAGTCTAAGTCTAGATTAGAATCGCCTCTCTTCTCTGAATAACCACTCACTGAACTTTGTTTGGTAGGCTGTTTATAAAACTGGATTTGCTTCTAGTTCTACATCTAGTTGGTAAGTACAACATGTTAATCGGCATGTAAACTTTTAGGCTATAGTCTGGCTGGTCCAGACCAACCAGACTATTTTTAGGCTACGTTTACACGACCGCATTTTATTAAAGCGTAGATTTTACAACTACGTAACAAGGTTACAAAGATAGATTGGAAACTGTCAAACTGATCACGTGATCCCATTCAATAATGAATCGGTAATCATGAATAAATCATAGATAGACTACGTAACCGGGATGGGATTGGAAACTGATGACGTCACGTGTACAGACTGTGTGATTGTTAATACATGAAATTGCATGAATTTGTCAATTTGGCATTTGCATCAAAATGGTGAAAATCATGAAGAATTGTTATGTTTGATGAGCTGTATTAATTTTCTACTGTGATTTAGCTGGTTCTAAATAGCTTATTCTCATGAAGAAAACACCAGAGATCATGATGATGCCTTTCTCTTCGTGTCTCTATGCTTAGTTCGCTCGGGAGAGGTACAACAGATCGCCGGCCGCTTTTTGGCGTTATTTTGGTGGATTTCTGCTCTCAGTGATATGGCAGGCAGAACTAACCAGTCTATTCTCATGTAGCATGGCCTTGTGCATAGTTTTAATCATAAAATGAAACTGGGGTAGCTAAAGCTTGTTTGCAGGAGGGAGAATAAGACATTATCTCTTGTCACGGGGAGCGCACTTGCTTTAAACACCTGTTTTTACACAGCTAACACATTTTATTTTTGTATCAAAGAAAAATATAAACATGTGAGTATATTATAAGAGCCCAAGTACAGGTGAAATAGCCTGCGGGACTTCACTAGAGACCATTCTTTCCAGCCATGTCAGGGATTTTCATCCGCCTCTCACTGTCACAGAGACTGTACACAGCCAAGAATTTTTTTCTGTATCAGTTAAGATATCAGTTATGTATCAG
>NW_003548957.1:6306-7644 GCF_000090795.2 Amphimedon queenslandica | reverse complement strand
GCCGTGCACTCCTGGGAGTACCACTGGGACATTCAGCTAGACCAGAAAACACAACATTAAATTTCCTTTCCTTACAAGGGGGAGCACGAGAGACAGTCCTGCTACCAGCAATCCCTGAGGATTGTGAGGGAGTAGTCTGAGATGCCGTCAAAGTGGTGGGGTTATTGGCTCCTGGAGAGACACTGCTGGGTACTATCTCCCTCAACTTATTACTGAGTGACACGACCTTGTCTTGGAGAGTGGACAGTTCAGCTTTAATCAGGGACGATAGTTCGGAAGAGATTGAGTCAAACTGACAGTGAAGACAGTGGAATGGTTTATTAGAACTGTCCAATAGATCAAACCTCGCCTTAGGTAAACCCACACATTTCCTATGAACCCAGGCGTTACATAGGCACTTACAGAAGATAGACTCCTGACAGTTATCATCAATGACCTCGTCACAAATAGAACACAGGACTTCTGTGTCACGACTAGCCTTGCTGGAGCCTTTCCTCTTCTTGGGTGGCATGGTTTTAATAGTCTAAGCTGTCTAACCGCTCTCTACACAGAGCAAAAAAGAAAAAACTGAAATATTATAATAGCTAACCAGGTATAATGGCTGGCTAAGTACAGAATTAGCCAGCAGAACAACAATGAATGAGAGAAAATCCAACAGAAGGAGAGGGAGAGTAACCTTATGCCGCCATGTGGAAGGGCGTGGCAGTATATAGACACGTAATTTGTAATGGCGTTCCTTGTCCAGTGTACTTGTAGAAAGCTTCTCTCCCTCTCTTCATCTCTTAGTAGAACACCATCAAAGAATCAGCTCTTGACTTCCAGACTATCTCATTTATTAAATAAAGGAGTGAGGACCCTACACACTGGAGTAAGGACATAATGTAATGTGTCTAATGTACCACTGATGAGTGTAATCCGGTAATTAATTGGATTAATATTAGATTAAAAATTTAATGAACTATCTACTGTATATGCCAAAAAATTTTCAGGGGATTAAAAAAGCATAATTAGTAATTGTATAATTACTAATAAATTAAATTAATTAATTAGTAAAAATTAGTTTGTATGTAGTTTTTTATTGTTTTTATATTAAATTTTAATTGAATCGAGACAAGAAAATTTTTATAATTTTTGTTAAATTAATTTATAAACCTCAATGAGTCATGCACATATTCATTTTATTAATAATGTCTCCTCTCCCTCTATCATCTCTCATTAGTATATATACTCCAGTAGTTCTGAATCAAGTGATGGATCAGATGATCCTAATGCTAATGATGATGAAGGGTCTCTGGATGAGGTTGATTTGGGTTCTCTCTCTCGTGCTATTGCCACCAT
>NW_003548957.1:0-1468 GCF_000090795.2 Amphimedon queenslandica | reverse complement strand
AGACCCTTCATCATCAGTAGCTGATAGATTACACTTCTTACTAATAAGATATTCAATAACTTCTAACTGATTGAAGTACACTGCAATAAGGAATGGAGTATGACCATGTTTACTGTGAGGTAGTTCAAGTGATGATGGTATGTGTTCTATAATGTACTGGATCAAGTTTAATCTTCCATTACTACATGCTAAGTGAATAGGAGCCATTCCCTCATCATTCACAGCACACAGATCTAACTCATGATTCTCTACTAAATGCTTAATAAAGTGAGTGTGACCTTCTGAAGATGAAAAATGAATAACATTCCAACCTTCGTTATCTGTTAGGCTCAGACTACACTTGTAATCCTTCATGTATAATTCCAGTAGTAAAATATCACCAGATTCAGCAGCATAATGAATTGGTCGCTTACCATTACTGTCAGCTTGATGAGGATCTAACTGATAGGTAGTTATTAATTCTTTAACAAGAGATAAGTTAAGAGACACTGAGGCATAATGTAAAGCAGTGAGGCCATCCTTAGTAACTGCAGTAGGAGACAGACCTTGTTCAGTAATAAGATACTGAACTAAATCAAAGTTACCACTCTGTGAAGCATAATGTACTAATGTGCGTCCGTAATTATCTGTTTCATTAATATCCCAATGCTGTACCTCAATGAGATATTGAGTGATATCAATATGACCATGACGACAAGAATGATGAAGACATGTCAGACCATCATTACCAGTGATATTAGGATCACTGTTATGATTATTAATAAGATATTTAACAGAATTAATACTACTTGAACAGCAGGAGTAGACTAATGGTGTATGACCATTAGTATCAGTATCATTAGCATTGAGATTATACTGAGATATGATATAACTTAATACACTAGTAGAACCTGACAAGGCAGCATAATGTACTGGAGACTTACCATCATTAGTTAATGTACAATTGATATTATATTCTTCTAATGCTTTCACTAGTAGTGTACTGCCACTACGTGATGCAAAATGAAGTAATGACCAACCATCATTTGTAGTGGCATTGATGTCAAAGTTAGGGCAAGTGCTAGCTTTCTTGAGAAGTGAAGAAAACATTTTAACTCTTTCATTTCGTTTAATAAAATCAATATTTGTTTTTATTCTAGTAGTATTAATAATACTAATAAATGATGCATCACTTTGTGCCATTAGCTTACTATACACAATACCAGCTCGAATATGTATGGTTGCATCACATGCATAATGTAAACATGACCTACCATTATTATCATTAACTGATAATGCTTCATTACCTTGAATACTAACAATATACTCAACAACTGATGATGAAGCATACCATGAAGCAATATGAAGTGGAGTCCTATCATATTTAGAATCCTTTACATTAATGGATAATCGATATTGATTTAAAAGATACTTAAAAAGCTCAACACTTTTATTATTAATAGAACGACAAGTATAATGTAGTATACCA
>NW_003548956.1:6023-7645 GCF_000090795.2 Amphimedon queenslandica | reverse complement strand
TTATCCGTGCAATCCACACCAGCCTCTCCACTGCACCACCATGACCCTGCTGCATCATCAACGCTGGTTGTTGTATTTATACTCGGTTTCTATAATATAAATTAGTGTATTATTAATACTGGGGCGTAGCCCCAGTATATAGGGGCGACGCCCCTATTACCGGAGCTCTAGCACTGCATACTGTGTCCGGTTACCGGAGCTCTAGACACTTCCTTAATGGCATTCTTCATACCAAAAGAGATGGAACAGATCCCACAAAATTATCTTTAAAAAACTCTAACCTGGAGATAAATAAAGAAAATATATAATAGTAATACTTCTCCTTACTTCTTTCTCAACAGGTCTAGATATGTAGTCTGTCATTAAACCTATCTCAGTTGATTTAACTCTACACCCACTCAAAATCCCCAAAAGCTGCCTAGTCAGCAGTTCAATGCATAATAATTAAATTTTACGCCCACTCAAAACTAGATAGATAGGTTGTGGCTCAGTTAAGGCCTGGTTTCCATATATGGCTGTTGTATGGATTTTGTGGTTAGCATACAACTGTTGTAGAGATAGACCTGGGTTCTAACTCCATAATTGTTGCAACATTGTTGTAAGGCTGTTGTAGGGGCTATATGGAAACCAGTGACTGATGCAAAGTTGCCCAGTACATAAAACAGTGAGTACCAATGGTGTACTGGAGCTAAGAATTTATCTGAGCTGAAGGAATGCACTCAGTCTTGTAGTCCTGCCAGTCAGACCAAACTGGTCTGGCTCTTGGTTCTAAAACACTGAAGACATTTACAAAATCATAAAACACTCAGTACAAAACAATTGCTGGCATATACATGCACAATCTCCCAATGTGTCCTAAATGGTCTGCTAATATTCCTATGGTAATGACAAGAAAGCACTTCTGGACTCCTAATTTTAAATCATGGATACTTAAACACGTTGTAAATGTGTAAACACGTTATTATACTAATAATTTGCACTCGTTGAATAAATTTAACATCCAAACAGAGTGAAATTACAAGTTAGTTCATTGCAAGTACTTTATTCTAATGTCATTAGCAACCTCCCTCTCTCCCATTGCATCTAGTGCTGCTACTAATGATATCCAGTTTGATCCACCTCCTCTTGTCTCTCTTACTCCATCCTCTCCCTTTAGCCAGGAAGATAGACACTCTATTAGACACTTCTTTAACTTTCCTTTACTTTCTTCTTCAATTGCTTTTAGTGTACGCTCATATAATCCTAAGTACAGACCCAACTGATACCAATCACTGTAATCAAACTGATGATTTGATGTTAATTCTTGAAGGACTGTAGCAAGATCCCTAATATCTACATGTATGTATATAAATAATAATAACACTATATGCTCTCTTAGTCTTACCAAGCAGTTTATCAGTCTGTGATTCTTGTACTTCATCATTAATCTTACGTACATCAATATCTATACAATATAAATAACAATAATACTTGATAGATCTATATACACACATAGTTCAATAATGCATGATGTGTATGTATACACATCTTACTAGACTGCACATGTCCTTTTGCCCTTTTGATGGTGGGTCCCAGTGACTCGTCCTTCTAATTTCATTTAGTAAAAGATTATACCTGTTACT
>NW_003548956.1:0-1970 GCF_000090795.2 Amphimedon queenslandica | reverse complement strand
GTATATTATCAAAAGGTCTCCCAGCTATCAGTTTCTCAGCTCCTCTATTTCATATTATATAACCTAATGTCCAATATGAGTACCGAGGTATTACAAGGTTCTTTGTTCCTGGAATAATACTCTCAACATTTGGACTCAGCTCTTTACGACCAACATAACTAAAAAGTGATCAATAAACTATTGATTTAAACTGTTACTAACACAAGGTCCCAGTCAGGATCATGACTGTTCACTTCTTGTAATGTTCTTTTAAGATTTGATTTAAAGTCAGGTTGGAAATCAATGTCACCTTCAAGTATTAGTACAGTCCTCATATCTTCAGTAATAATAAGTCAGTAATAATTCCTAATAGAGATATGAGAAATAATAATAATAACAATGATATACATGTACATGCAATATACTATATGTATGTTATTCATCTAATGAACATGTACATGTATATGCATTTACAACTAAAAGGGCATGCATAAAATTATTCTGTAATGAAACTTTTTTAACAAGAAATTAATTACTCAAATAATCATTGTGAAACCAATGCTTATCAATGATCCCATTGGTCATTATACTGTACTTTATCCAACAACTGCTTAAATAATCGATCGAAAAAAACATACTGTCATTCTTTTTCTTCTTATTATCATCAACAGTGGGTGTGGTACCAGTAGGTGTGGCAGCAGCCACTGGAGTGAGGAGAGGTACCGGGGGTTTATTGATACTTTGCTGATACTGATACTCTTGATCACACGGGAATGACATGATATCAGCATGATCACTGATTAGTGGACTGACCAATAAATCAGATAATAGATTACAATCAACCTATGAAAAAAAGGGAGAGAGAGAGAGAGGGAGGGAGGGAGGGAGGGAGAAAGAGAGATGTATATGTAAAATTACATGTACATGTACAATTAAAAGTGGTCAAACCTGTTGCACTAGTTGTTGAACTGGTTCATTAAACCTGAATACCATGTACTGTAATACCAGCAACAAACGACAACATGTCAATGGAGGAACAACATATCCTGACCTACATATCAGTAAAACTCAGTAAAACAAAGGCAAAAATTATACATGTAATTAAGGAACAGTTGCATGCTTCATTAAGTGACATGATCAAACATTCATGTTTTATCGTGTAATCAAAAATATGATTTTACTTTTAAGTTATGCATGTTTCCTGAAACATGATCATGAACTACAGTATGCAATATTATGAACCATAATATTGAACTATGAACTATACATGAACTATTCATTTAGAAATGCACCCAGGAAAAAACACATGCATGTTTGTGCATGTACACATGAACCTGCATGCTTAATGCATGTTTATAACATGTACTAGCCTCTTTCTGCATGTTTGTGAATTGTGACATAATGTTTCTGAGAAGACATTCTATACTTCAGAAACATGTCACAAACATACATGTACATGTACATGTACAGGTAAATGTTTAGGCACACATACATGTATGTAAATAACACTTACATGTTCATGTAATGCTTATAACCATACTGAATCAACTATGCACATAATAAACTAGCTAAAGCCAGAAGAATAGAAGAGAGCACATGTACATGTACATGTACATGTAAAATCAAAATGGCTCACTCTTTCTCTTCGGCCACTTTATTGACAGCTGCTACACACTTGAGTAGTAACTCCTTCCTAACACTATCAGAGAAACTACCCCACACCAACAACAATAACTGGAGATGAGTAACAGGTAGATCTGATAGAGGGATAAGGAAAGGAAATAAGTACATGTACATGTAAATAAGTAATGTAGGGTACATGTACATGTACAACTAGTAGTGTTTAATTATACAGTACATGTACATGTGTACCTTCTTCATGGTCATTTTCATTTGATGCATTTTCTTCAAGTGTAGACAAAAACCTAAAAGACACAAATGCATGTAACTAGTAAATTTCATTTATATTCTAGTAAAACAAAGTATATTCA
>NW_003548955.1:6162-7645 GCF_000090795.2 Amphimedon queenslandica | reverse complement strand
GGTATTGAGTCTATTAATAACTCAAAGTCAGTCTCTGTCATGTCCCTCTCACTCTCAGGGAGACCACCAAAATCATTTACTAGAGGACCCTAGGAGAATTGTCATTGGTAATATTATACATGTACATACATGTATGGTAATAAAGGATTTGTACTTTAATTTGAACACATTATATTTGGCCCATGCATAATAGTGCTTTAAAATTCTCAAAACCTAAGTCAGAATAAATTAATAATTATGGTAGCTAAGACATAGGTTATTTCTATCATTTTAGTAGTCCATAGCTGTAAACATTATCAACTTAAATAAATACTTTAATGAAGCTATCATTTTAATTATGGTAAATCAATTTTTCACAGTAATAAAAATGCTCATAACTGATCAAATTGTGATTAAAATACAACAAATACATAAATTAATATCATGTCACATTACTTCAGCATTAATTCCTTCCAGTACTGCACCGCCAGTATTAGTCCTACCAATAACATCTTTTAACTTATCAAATAATTGTAGAGTGTTTGGTTGAGATGAGCTTTTAGGTAAGACAATGGTTGCTAGACAACTTGTGGTACCTCCCATTGGCAGACGAGAGAGTGTGTAGCCTATTCATAGTGACATTAATTCATTAAATAATAATTTTAATTATTTTTTGTGATATACCTGGGTTTGACCAAAAATCTATCACATCATTGGTTCCACCTATACATGTACATAGAGGTAATAGTAATAGTAATTACAAGTAAAAAAGGTTAAAAATTTACATGTAAGTAGACTAATACAATATAGCGGAAAATTTTGGAGGGAATAAAATTTCGCAAATTGCTAAATTTTGGTGATTGGCGGATTTTAATTTGGCAAATTTGTGGCCATGTGCCATTGAGCATGCACATAATGGCTCAAAATGGTGGATTATTATTTTGGCGAATGGCTATCGAAATGCCAAATTTGGTAAGTTTAATTCCCTCTAAAATGTCTCGCTATATGGTATGTCATCTTATGTCATGAACTGATTTAAATTCTAATCAAAATGAGATTTTATAACTTTTTAATGCTTCAAAAAATTTGTCATTGAAAGGCCGTGAACAAAAATGGCTAGAAAAATTCCTAATTTGTAATTACAATTTAAAGGTATACTGCCTTACATGTAGATGCTACACATTATATATGAGTATAGGTCTACCTAATCCATGAATGTGTAAGTCAATGAAGCCAGGAGTCAATAAATGAGTCTTAATCACATCTTTAACTGTTGGTGGGCGAGTACTGGTAATATCAGTAATGGTATCTTGTACTATACTGACGTATACTGGCCCTTTCTTTAGCTCTCCTCCAGGCAGAACAACCTCCTCCGCTTCTATTACTGTTAAAGCCGAGGTTAAAGCAGCTCGAGTCGAAGCGTCCATACTGATTGCTGAGCCTAAAGCCTGATTTAATTAATAGCGTGGGCGGATGGGCAAGCTAGGTTAAAATCATAGGTGAA
>NW_003548955.1:0-1617 GCF_000090795.2 Amphimedon queenslandica | reverse complement strand
GACATACAACCAACTAATAATTACTGTACTTATTGTTATAATGTTGGCAGTGATTGGATTTAATTTAGAAGGTGATATGGGTGTGGGTGATTATGAGTAATGAATATTGTTATTATGGGTGTGGCTGGTTAATTAACATTCTTGACAAACAATGTCTAAAGGTGAGTTTCTGTTTTCTTCCTCCTCTTTCTCATCATGTTTGTATTTTACAGGTATCTATCAACTGGGAGGGATATCAAATCACTCAGCTCCTGTAGTAGGAGAATCAGTGTTCCTGTGGGGAGGAGATAGGCCTGACTTACCTGAAGTTCATGATTCCCCACAAAAGAGGAAATTGTTGTCCACCATTGATAGACTGGAGTTTAGGACTGGTCATTGGTGCTCTCACGTGGCCAGAGGAACGTCACCTCCTCTAGGAGCTATGGGATACTTCTGTACTACCAGAAACAATGATATCTTCTTTTTTGGTGGTAAATGTGGAGATGGTCTTTGCTTTCATAATGATGTCAACTCATTTAACAGTCTAACATATGAATGGAGTAATATAATACCAACCAGTGATGCTGTAATGAAGAGAGGGTATGGTGGTATGGTGTGTATGAAGTCTATGGGTACAGAATACCTTGTTATGATAGGAGGGACTGGTTCTACACCCACTACATACCAATCACAGTATCAGTATATTCAGTTGGTTACTGGTGCCATTCGTACTAATGAACAGAATTTATTAAATTTATCAACAAGTAAGTATTTATTAATTAATACATATATTAGCAATCTATACTCTGCTTGTGATGACATATTTTTTAATCATTATTTTTGTTATCATTTACATATTAAGTAGGTGCATGTAAACATTGAAGGAGTGAGCATGAGCCATCATTGTATGAAGAGACAGTTGATTTGACTAACTAATTTTGAGTTACATCAGCTACATAAAAGTAAAAATACAAAATTGAAAATGAAGCCTTCAAGCATGGATGCATCCTACTCCACCTATTAATAATTTGTCGACATGGTCTAATTAAATTTATTGATTAATGTCCCTGACCAATGCTTTGTGTGGGTGAGGGACTAGGTAGTCTGGTTGTCTGTCATTCATTCATTGATTTAGTTTACTGAGCTCTAATAATCATTTTACTCCATTTATGAATGATATTGTCAAATGTTGTCATATTGAGCCACAACTGACATGTAACTGTGCAAAGTAGAACAAAACGACAAATTTAAATCAGTCGTTTTTTTTCCAAAACCGCCAATCATCAAAATTAATTCAGTTGCAGCTATTATACATGTATGTACATGATATTTGCAGTGTCATACTTAATAATTCTAATTATACTATCTATTTCTATTTAGGACAATGGATTATTCCAACTATCAGTGGTCAGTGTTGTCTTCCTACTAGTAACTTTGCTATTCAAAAGATTACTAATAATAAAGCTGTCATGTTTGGTGGAGGAGTTGCTAGTGATGATGGCAGAAGTGATATATCTGTTAATACAGTCTATACATGTCAACTGGAGTCTGATACTACAATAGTAAGTTATCTTATTACTGTATGGGATGTATTTATTGCATGGATCAATCATGTTTATACATGCTTTATGTATAGCG
>NW_003548954.1:6407-7647 GCF_000090795.2 Amphimedon queenslandica | reverse complement strand
TGTCACTGTTGGTATAGTAGGAACTGTCATTATTAAGTGCAGTATCTTCAATTGAGGAAGATTGAGGAACTGTAACAAGACAAGACAGGAAACATATTGACCAAATGAGAAATTACAGTAGCATTCCTGAATATTGTATAGAAGTGATGGTTGTAATAATTTGTGTATTAATTCATCAGTGGGTTCAATCAACCCTACCTCCAATCTCTTACACTGGGTCTGTAGTGAGTTATTGGTTAATCCAGCAGTAAAGACTGATAGTTCCTGGATAGATACATGTCCCAGGTGCAAGTGATTCCATGTTGTGTTGGAATTGTTTATACAATAACTGAGACACAACCAGTCAAACAATGATAATGATACTTTATCCAGACACAGTGAGTGGTTGTTGATGGATTGTGCTAATACTTGACATAATTTTGTGTTCTGTGATTCATACAGGAGTTGAAGAAGAAGAATGGGAATATTGTCAAAATCATTAGATTTATTGATATGATTATATTGTCTAATCTCAGGATTCTCATAGAAGTAGGAGAGATGACAAGTCTCAAATCCAAACAATGAATACCTTTTACACCATAAGTCAAGTTGTTGTTTATTAAAATACTGTTGATAGCTCTCATGTTCAAGGTGAGTTAGACCTGCCACAAACCTCAGACACATTCGAAAGTGATCATCATCAAATTGATCTTTAAACACTTCCTCTGTCTTCTTCTCATGCTTAGCTATCCACCATGCAGCTAGAAATTCCTGTATACTCAAGTGAAGAAACTGATAATTCTTTTTTGAATATTCCATATATGTCATCAATCCAAGATAGTCTTCCTTGACTGCCTCACTTAGTGACTCTAGTTGATGTAAAGAGAATGTCATTGTTGTATTAGCCAGGTTAGTATAAGCTAATTGACACATCTCTTGTAAAGGTTTAGCTAATTGTGATGGTAATGAAGAAAGACTATCTAAAGTATATGGGTCAATGTCATGTCTTAGTTTTATTTCCACATGTCTTCTGATAGTTTGTAGGATAAAGTTCTCATACAGTTGAGTGAGTGTTGTTGGTAAGTGTCCTCCTTCCTTACAATAAACTAAGATGACCATGGAACAGACTAGTGGTACATAACACAATGATTGGACATCATTTCGTACTTCAAGATCATTAATGAGTTTCACTGCTAGTTGTGAGTACTTACTGCTTTGAGTATTTGTGAAATGTAATTTATATTGATTCCACTCTGTATTT
>NW_003548954.1:0-2015 GCF_000090795.2 Amphimedon queenslandica | reverse complement strand
AAGAAACAGTTGACTTGAGACATTCAATTGAAATACATCCTTCTGTTGCTAGTTGTCTTTCAACTTTTCCTAATCCTTTCATTTTTCGAAAATTAATGACATCACTCATTAAATCTTTGATAATGCTAATAAGACCATCCAGTTTCACAAACACTATGTCCTTTGCTGGTGAATCATCATAATAGAATAACATTTTTAGTATGTGGAAAAACTTTAGGGCATTGTGAACTTCTTGAGGTTTCATTTGTAGCATTTCACCAAATTCTTCACATGAAGACAAATCCAATACCCCACTGGTTTCCTTTGATTGCTTACGAAGAATAACACCAAAATAATGCCATCGTAGGGGTACTTTTATTTCATATGACTGGTCCTTCAAACACTTTGCAATTACTTTTACAGCTTCATAATTGGATTCACCAGTTTTAGCTTTACGACCATCGATTACATGAATTGGGTTTTTAGGTGGAGGTGAAGTATAAACTATTTGAATAGATTTGCTAACAGAATTTAAAATCATTCTTAATACATCTCTTTTTTTGTCCAAAGATTCAACCTCAGACTCTTTTTGCTTTTTGTCATATTCGTCAAGGTGTGTGCCAACTGTTAATACATTAAGCAGCTTTCCCCCTTTACGTTCAATCCAAGGAAAGTCATCAACTATTGAAGTTACTTTTTGTGCATTAGAAGCTACTGCTGAAATAATCTGTTTTAGCATATCTTCTACTTTAAGAGAATAATCATTGCCTGAATCAATTGTTTTACCAGGACATTCCATCTTTGTACATGATTTATCTGAGAGATTTCTAGATAAATTGACCACTAGAATAAGAACAGAAGTGTGAGGCATAAAAGCTAGTAATAGCTTTTGAAATTGAAGCTGACCTCCTGAATCAATGAAATACAGCCATTCTCTGTGAGAACCAAACTTATCACTTTTACACAATTTTTTGCATAATTCAAGAGGATTATAACCCTTCCTGGATGATGTAACTTTCTGCACTTGGGTTGAAACTTCACTAGCAGGTATGGGCTGTTGATAGTCAGTAATATTAGATCTATCATCATGTACTATGTTTAATTCAATTTCTTGATAACTAGTTTCATTTGGCTCCATATTTTGGTGTGTAGCTTCAGTTGTATCATTCATAGTCATCTGAAAGTCAACATATTTCTCATCCTTTGATACTTCCTCGGAAGTTTTTGCTTTAATATTTCTTCTATTGCCTTTATCCCATGCATGGCTTTGTAATTCAGCAATAACTTTATCCTCCATTTCATCATCGTTTACTGGTGCCCAACACTTACCTTCAGTACTACCAGTATAATATGCAATAAATGGTGCTTCAATAACTGGGGTGCTTAAGCTAGTATATCGTAGAGATAAAACTAATGATTTTAAACAGGTTTTACCAACTCGAGCTTCTCCTTGTACAATAGCTGTACTTACGTTATAATTAAGAAAATCTTCCTTGAGAGCATTTTTGAGACTTTCTTCAAACTCTATAGCTGACAAATTGTCCAAGAAAATACCAATAGTTTCATTCATAATAGTGATTGGTAGTGGTCTGTATGGTAGTTCTTTTTTTCGTCTATCAATCAATGTCTCCTTTTGATCTTTAAGAGTAGTCCATAGGAGAGAAGGAGTCGTGTATCTAGTATCAATCTCAATAAATTCAAGTGATGGATGAATGAAGATAGTTTCATATAAATGCTGTACTAGTTCTATCCAGTTAGGCTGAAATGAAGAACCATTAATATATCTAAACACTATCCTTAGTAGTCTGAAAGTTGTATTTGACTGTAACATGCTAGTTAAAGCCGGTAGTACCTGTTCATAAAACAATGGTGTCATTATTTGTTCCTTCTCTTCATCACTACAGTTACTGTATGACTGATCTGGTTTGAAGTACACTTTAAGCTCTGTGAGATTGTTCTTTTGAGAGATGACATTAATAAAATTTCTTATCTCTTCATTCAGTGGAATGGATACACTCAACTGCTGTAGACTGGTG
>NW_003548953.1:6142-7650 GCF_000090795.2 Amphimedon queenslandica | reverse complement strand
GTATGTCCAAAAGGCAGATTTATGGAATGTACAAGGCATCTTGTGATGAACAGAAAGGGATTTAAGTTGGCTTGGAAATTGTACCTTCCTCACATTCACATAATAAAGCCGATGACAGGCCTCTGCTTCACATGTAGGAAGAACAGTAGGGCATTAGTGAGGGAGCTGTAACACATCCTTTGAGAGACAATTTGAGGTAAAGATTAGGGTGATGATTAAAACTAACCTCTTAATAATTTCAGGTGCTTCAAGTGGCAATGGTACACATTGTATAATAGTGGGTGGCGTATTAAAGGCACCACCTGTGGTTACAATGTGATGTAACACTGCTTTTATTTGTAACACTCCCTGTGGTTTTATTTGTATACCTGTGATTTGACAGCAAAAATCTCTTAAAATAAAATATAAGAAACAACATTATTGTACAGGTATTATAAGCTGAAAGTCAACTGTCAATAAAACTTGCAATAAAGTCTGGCCTAGGTCCAGTGGCCCGCGGTAACTGACAGCGGGTAGAAAGTCTGAACAATTGTGAGTCTCCGGAGTGCAGAAAACTTTAGATCGATTCATTGACTAATAATCCATGCAGGTAGACTTTCACTGCTCTCCTTCTGTGTTGAAATCAATGGTTGACTAAGTCTCAATAATAAGTAAGATGGCCGGGGAAGGTAAGATCGATACATGGCCAATCAGCAAACGCAGGATCTCTGTTCTGGACCTCTTCCAGTTGTTATAGCTTAAAAACAGTAAGATTATGTCAACCTAAAGCCTCGATCAGTTCATAAAAGTGCCTTTTTCTGAGCCTCCCATCCTTAATTGCCACCATTTTACCACGAGGTGTGGTGCTACTGAGCATGCACATTGGCACGCACCTTTGATACACCCACTCTTTACTACACAAATATGTTGATAACACCCCCACTGCGGGATACATTGCATTTGTATGACCTCGCCCTCAGGCCTGCGGCCAGTCATACAAATGCAATATATCCCTGACGGAGGTGTTATAATGTTTACTTGAACTTGTGACAAAGGAGAGGGAACACTTTCGAGCAATATTAAAGAGAGTGAGTGAGTCGGTGAAGAGACTGAATGTGCTAGTGGAAAGACCTGTTATACCTATACCAAAAATCGATTACAGCTTAGATTATGCACAGCAGCTACCTAACAATTATAAGCACAGAATTTAATTATTGTAATTTTAATATGCTAGGTGCACTATCCGAGTAACCCACTGCAACCAGGGCCTATTTATGTCCTTACACTAAGGAAATGTGGACGACTTGGGGTCTGCTGTGAAGCTTTCCCTAAGCAGGTCACATATTTAGTTGACGAATGCGTGGACAGAGCCAATACAGTTATCAGTTACCTCTATCACTACCTAAAAAACTATGGTATCAATGCCATCGCAGTACACTGGAATGCTGATTACTGTAAAGGCTAGAACAAAAACAATGCTGTAATGCAATATTGGGCCTTAAGTGCATTGACAGTTAGAAATTGGTCCA
>NW_003548953.1:0-2130 GCF_000090795.2 Amphimedon queenslandica | reverse complement strand
ATTATGGAAACATTTCATTCTCCTTTTATTCGTGTGGACTGGCTGGAAAGACAAAACATCACTTTGCTTTTTCAGTGTCAAATCATAATGAACCATTTATTTGGAACTGTGGTAGGCTGCATCATTATGTCATACTGTTGCATAAAGAGCAATTAAAAGTTTTGCTATAGGTACAAAAAATTTCACTACTATATAATGAACCAAATCTTGGAACTAGTGATCATCCTCTATTTTCACGTCAATTTTTTAACTTTTAATCTTCAAACTCATTCTTTTTTGCTTCTAGTTGAACAGTTACCATGTACACCACAACCACATTCTCTGGTAGTCACTCCACCACCTTCTTACCCACTAGTCAATCCACCACCACATTCTTCAGTAGTCACTCCACCACCTCCTCACCGAGTAGTCACTCCTCCAGCTCCCCCACTAGTCACTACTCCTCGGGCTGCTCCAGTCACTCCACCTCCTCACCAAGTAGTCACTCCTCCAGTTCCCCAGTAGTCATTACTCCTCGGGTTGCTGTAGTCACTCCACCACCTCCTCACCAAGTAGTCACTCCTCTAGCTCCACCAGTAGTCAGTACTCCTCGGACTGCTCCAGTCATTCTACACCTCCTCTCCCTGTAGTCGTTCCAGCAGTTCAGACTCAACCAGTACTACCTCCAGATAATTAATCTCAAGTTGGGCCATCTACATACAGTTTTCATCTCATTCATCGACCCGTTACTCAATCTGCTGAATCAATTTCACTTCCTTTACACTCAACTCCAATTAATCACAGCATTCCCTCTGATGTCGTTCTTATTGATCCTGACTTAGTAATGAAAAACATCCAAAACTCCATGGGATTTCAACTGCAGGAAGGCTGGCAGTGCGTTTGGCTTCAGAATCTTATTTTGGAGATAATCTATTACGGAAATGCACCGTTTATGAAATAAAAGGTCAGGATGCATTGCCAAAAGAAAAACTAAATGCCCTCAAGAACAAGCTTGCTGTCCATTTTAAATATTACAATAATTCTGTTGAATTTGAGCCAGTATGGTCTAAATGTGTAGGAGCTATTAATCATCAGGCTTCTGCTCTTCGAGCAAAGACTCATATCTGTTGAGTTATCTTAGATTAAACTAGATGTTTCCATTACTATTATTATTATTATTATTATTATTATTATTATTATTATTATTATGTAGAAAGTAAATTAATGGTCATTATTATTGTTGTTGTTGTTAATATTGTTTTACATTCTTCTAGTTACATTTATCTTGTTATATTTATCTTGTTAATGGTTGTTGGCTCAGATCAGTAGTAAAACTTTATTGAAATGGGTGGGGTCGCTATCAGTCAATCACGTGATGTTATCCCAATACACGAGTACACACACTTGCTATGGAAGGCTTAGCAACCAATCAAAAAAATTAAGAGAAGAAGACTGGCAGAAGTTCTAGAACAGGGAAAGGAAGAAAGGAAAGGATAAAGCACAAAATTGAAGTACTTGTGTCCGAGAGGAATGAAAGTGACAAAAAGACAGCAGTTAACAAGAAGGAACATGGCGTTGAAAAGGTCAGTAAACTCGCTAGTCTTAGTGGTAGGACTAAACTACTCAATGACCACAGAGAGAGAGGGATGTAAGTACCATGGTTCATGGCATTGGCTTTTTTGTAATTATTGATGTTCCTTATATTTATTACATTGATTTACATGTAGAGTGAGTACACAGCCAAGAATTTTTTTCTGTATCAGTTAAGATATCAGTTACAGTACCGCTCAGCTATAAGTTTACTTAACGTGTACACGACACGGGTGCAGCTAGTCTATGCACGCAAGGCACACTAGTGCAAGGTAGCGCCTGGATCGTGTATTTATCATGTAAATCGTGTAGCTTATCACATTCTGTGGTGCACAAGTGTAGTCTAGTGCAGAGTACACGTAAAAGTGGCATGGTCTTTATACATGCATGTCACATTATTTTAATGTGTTAATATATTTTTTGATATGTCTAAGGATACATGTATGCATTTCATAAAGTAAGTATACTGTAGCACGCATGCTCACTTCACTGCCACGTGAAAAGTATTTCAGCTAGCTGCCTATATAAGTAGCTGAGGTTGCTCACTGTTGCTGTGCTAAG
>NW_003548952.1:6081-7655 GCF_000090795.2 Amphimedon queenslandica | reverse complement strand
ATTTTTGATAGTGGTATTAGTAATTATTTATTACAGTGCACAAAATCATCATGTTTGTAAATTTGTTTCACACATATTATGAAGTGTCATGCTGTTTATTTACATTTACAGGAGATGAGCTGTTATCAACAACTTAACAAGTGTTTGACAAATCAGGAGCAAGAGTTGCAGCAGCATGGCATGGGATTACGGACTTCGCCATTCACCATCACCTTCCCTATTCAGCTATACAACTTTTGTTACAATTACTTTCCTTTATCTCACCTGAAAACAATCATCTTCCGAAGATTCTGCATTTCCAGAGAAGCAATATAAAGTAGAAGTTCCAGAAAAAAAGTATTGTTCTCATTGTCTTCAAATTGTTCCAGCAAATGAAGATAAATGCAGTAAATTTGTGTGCAAAAAACTTTGTGCTGATATTTGTTGGTATGTACATGTACCTATTGCTGAAACAGTAATAGTATTATTTGAAGGTAAAAAAATAATAATTAAAACCGGTAACATTTATTTAATGTAGATTGTTAAGACATTCTGCAATATCCATTTAAATGAATGACAGAATCTGGTTACTTACATAATACATATGATGGATCTGTTTTTTTAGAATTAAGTAAGTCAGGCCGCATTTTTCAAATAGAGAACACACGGGGTTAATCAGAAATACCAATGGGTAGCTAATTTTCAATCTACAATGCACACTCTTTGGCCAATTATTTATTTTGCTGTAACAAGCTTACCCCCCCCACATTTGCGAATGAATGAATGAAGAATATACTACTTGGAGGAGTATGGATCGGTTCAAGAAGCCCAACATGTCAAAAATTTTGCACCCCGTGTTGAAGGAGTTGCATCAACGATACTGTTCTCGAGTTGAGGCAAAAATTTCAGGCATCACAAAACTGATTTCAGCATAGTTGCTTTTGTCAGTCTTTGATCTACCAGCCAAAGCAGCTGTTGTGAATTTGAAACAATTTAATTGTCAATATGGCTGTCTTTGCTATGCTAATCCTGCAGAAAATGTTACTCCGGGATGTTTCGTTTATTTGCCTTCTTCTCAACAACATGCCACAGATGCTGAAATTGGTGGTGAATCTGTGTATGGTGTCAAAGGTCATTCTATTTTGTCTTCAGCAATTGACATAGTGAATGGTGTCCCAATTGACTACATGCACACTGTCCTAGAAGATGTTGCTAAATACTTCACTTCAATGTGGTTGAATTCAAAATATCACCAATGTTTGTTCTATCTTGGGAGGAAAAGAAAGAAATGGATAAAATAGTACTGCAACTTCAGCCTCCAGGGCAATTTCATAGGTCTCCAAGGGAAATTTTTCATGTAAAATTGTGGAAGGCATCTGAACTACGTGCATGGCTCCTATTTTATTCACTTCCAATCTTGCAGCATTATTGGCCATCAGAATATGTTCATCACTGGTCTCTCCTTGTCTTGTTAATGCATCGATTGCTATCAAGCAGAATTGCTATACCATAAACATAAAAAATTTGTAGTGAAACAATTCGTGGTTTAGTTCCAGAAGGCCCAGAAATTAATTTTTGCAGTAATTAACTTTTGT
>NW_003548952.1:0-1679 GCF_000090795.2 Amphimedon queenslandica | reverse complement strand
TACAGGGAGAATTGTCAATCCGCTGCAGCATGCAAACTTCCATTTTCCTGTACTTTGTGATACTTCTAAAGATGATATGATACATACTGATTATTTTGAAATTACCTTTGAACATGCACATTATAACACTATTCCTCAAAGAAAAGAATTTTCATGAACAATCTCATACTTATAAAAGAATTCAAGTCACAAATTAATTATCTAGTTTCCTCGCGTAAAAATTTAACATAATAATAATCGTCGCGAGAGATTTTACTCGTGATATGCGCATATGCAGTAAGGCGGGGTTTCGTGTGCATTGTCGCATTCTTTAAAAATCAACATCCTTGATCTTCCTCTGCAATTTCGTCTAAATTGATTTGATGATTTCTTGACAAGACTTGGCGCCTGGTATAAGTGATGACGTGGGCGTGGGCATGTAGGTCTATGATGTGGGCGTGTAGAGAAAGGGTTAATTTTTAATTTTGTGGATTTTTTGTCTCACGAAAAACACGAAAATTTAATTGCAACAATTATTTTTACGTTTATGTTAAGTGACATTGAAGTTCCTGAAAGTGCATTTAAGACATTTTATCAAAGGGTACCTGAAATGTATTGTGATTCTGCACGTACAGCTATTGTCCACCCTTTAACTCATGTGACTCAGATGGTAAAACTATGGGGTCCATAATGGACACTCATTATTTGGTTTTGAAAACATGAATGGACATATCTGTAAATTGTACAAGACAGATACTAGACCAATTAGTATTTTATGTCACACAGCTCATAGATCTTTATGCTTTCAGACTAGACTCCTTTGAGCAGAACATAAGAGATGTTACTTCAGTCATTTTGATTGTGACTCTGCTGTGTCGGGTTGTTCTTTTGAAGGTGAGTCAAAGTTTCATTGCCATTGGAGATACATGCTATAGTTGAGCGTTTTGATAGTCACACAGTTGTCAATACTTATATCTGATGCAGCAAAGGATGTACCCTGTATAGCTGTATTTTTGACAAGAAAAATCTCGCAATAGCAGTGTCTGTTTTTTTGAAGCAATAAATGGAGAAATAAGGTTGGATGTATCAATCTATTTCATATAGATTTTAACTTGCACTTAGCACTCCTTTAATGTTACTTGTAGATTTTTGTCGTCATTGAGGCCATCGAGAAATGGTACAGTTGCTGAGCGATGTGGAAAACTAAGGAGTATGAATATTTTTTTGTATTTGACAACAGAAATACTGAACTTGCTATTCCTCTTCGCAATATTTTTGAGAACTGTATATTATTAGAAATTAACAATGACAAACTAGTACTGAAGTCTCCAAATGAGTTCGAATTTCATTGATTAATTTTATCATTATTATATCATTTCACCATTAACAATTATAACAAAAAGTAATGCACTTCCAAAAATAATTGAAACTTTAGTTAAAATGAGTATAGATCTCGGTAAGGTCTTATTAAGATATTGGCACTTTTGGGATCTTGGCTTTATTTTACCAAGATATCAGCAAGATCCAATAAAATTTTTCTCCTGGGTAGGTTTATATCTCACAGTGGGTGCTGCATTTCTCTGTTCTCAAATTTGTGTTCATTGACTATATTTTTGTTTTCTGATATGCCTATTTTTGTGTTTCTCTTCTCACACTAATGCAAGCTTTGTGTCAGTAAACAACTGCAAAATACCAACATA
>NW_003548950.1:5809-7660 GCF_000090795.2 Amphimedon queenslandica | reverse complement strand
AATGAAGGTTGAGTATTTGAGATCACTTTCACTTTCTAGTAATACTGATTCCGGTTAGAGTAGTTTTATTAATTATATACTAGTTATAATGATTAATTAAAGCTGCTAGCAAAGTGAGAAGAGGAATGACTTTTGAAATTGATGACTGCAAATTTCATCTTAAAGCAATGACAAGTCCAGACTATCAGCCATTAGTAGATAATAAAAGAATAATAGAGAAATTACAAGAAAGAATAACATTAATGAATATGGAACTAATGACTGAAAGAGAACACAGTGCAAAGATTATAAAAAATATTAAAGGTTTTAATCATTATGTGTAACATCATTTGATTGTTGATATTTGAATAGATTTGACAAATGTTAAAGACAAAGAGACTAGTAATGAAGAGATTGAGTATGATAGTCTAAAGGATGAGGTGAAGGATCAGATATGTTCAGTAAGTGAAGTCAGACATGATAAGTAGATCTTATATTCTTTTTAATTAGTTCATATTGTATTGTAATCATCCTGTTACTGGAAGATTTATGATGTCAACACTTCAGTTGCATAAAGATGAACTACTACCCACAGTACTGAATAAAGCTTATGAGGTTTATTATTTTTAGTTAATTCTTTCATTTTTTAATTTCTATTCTCCTCATTTCTTAATCAGGTAATGAAATTAGCTCCTTATATTCCTATTGAGAGGTGTCGTTTGGTTAAATATGATTTTAAGTATCATGTAATGGAGCAGTCCTTTGACCTTGATGAAGTATAATTAAGTTTTGTGTATCCTGTTGTTATTGTTATTTTTAGTTTCAGCATCAAACTATTGGACAGATTGTTGGTGGGGCTAGACTTTATTATCCTCTTGGATTATTCATAGAAACTTGTGAATCAAATGAATTTTTTCATAAATACCATGATGGAGGTGAGTTACAACATATGACAGTACCTCTAATTACATGTACATGTGTTTGATGGTGTAGGTATTAATCTAAAGATATCAGTGGTTGATCTGTCAACTGGTGGTAAAAAAGGACCAGCTAAACCAGTGAGAGTTGAGAAAGGTTGGACTGTTGAAGAATTAAAACAACATATAAGAGAAGTAATAATGTAATATACATGTATTATTCTACCATGCCACCTTGCGATTGACCAATCAGATTGCAGTATTGGAGGTCAATTATTTTTCATATTAACCTAGCTCGTAAAAATATAAACCTATCTCGTTAAATAATTAATTGATTGGCAGTTTGGTACTCTACGCTTATGCTCTTATTAGTCCATTTATCAAGTTTGGTTGATTCTTTACTGGCCTAGCCTGTTAGATATGTTGTATGTATGTCAAGTTGTCAACTGTGGTCTTATTATCAGCAGCTGGTAGTTGTTTTTCAATTGTCATGGTAGAAGTTGGTTATACACCTCGGTATCGGTTTCTATGGCATTTATTAACCTCGCGACTGCGTCGCTCGGTTAATAAATACCATAGAAACCTCTACCTCGGTGTATAACCTATACTTCTACCATGCCACCTTGCGATTGACCAATCAGATTGCAGTATTGGAGGTCAATTATTTTTCATATTAACCTAGCTCGTAAAAAATAAACCTATCTCGTTAAATAATTAATTGATTGGCAGTTTGGTACTCTATGCTTATGCTCTTATTAGTCCATTTGTCAAGTTTGGTTGATTCTTTACTGGCCTAGCCTGTTAGATATGTTGTATGGTATGTCAACTGTGGTCTTATTATCAACAGCTGGTAGTTGTTTTTCAAGTGTCATGGTAGAAGTTGGTTATACACCTCGGTATCGGTTTCTATGGTATTTATTAACCTCGCGACTGCGTCGCTCGGTTAATAAATACC
>NW_003548950.1:0-1017 GCF_000090795.2 Amphimedon queenslandica | reverse complement strand
ATCAACTTACGAATTAGTTTCATTGTCAGTGACTATTAATTCAGTTAGTAGAGGCCAAACAGCACAAAGATGAATCTCCCTTGGAGAGAGAGAGGGAGAGATGCAGAGAAGGATATCAATTATTAATATTTACTGTATAGGATCAGAACTTGCTCCTACTGGCAGACTAAGGAAACAATCACTCCCATCACCAGACGCTGGAATCAATAATTAAATTAATTAATGATTATAATAACATAGTGGACCCACTGGTCAATCCTCCACATTCCAGTCTCTTAGACAATATGTTAGTCTAGCAGCAATATTAATATTAGGAGGATTAATATTCACACCATTCTATTAATAAAACCATCACATATTGTACATATTCATTGTAATATACAAATAATACCGTATGGTTGGTAAATTTCGTGGGGTATTAATTTTCGTTAATTTCGTGGTTAATTTTTATCCACGAAATTTTAACCCCTACCCACCCACACATAAAAACTAATTAACGGGCCATGCAGAGTTCTAACTACCATTTCCAAGCCAGTGGACTGAGTGGAGGAGCCAAAGTCTTTGTCTATTACTCCATATTCCACTATATAAGCCATGTGTTGGAAGCTAGTCCAGTAGATCCAAGTGAAAAGAAGTTTGCTAACTGCCATCCACGCCATTTGTACCCACGAATATTAGCTTCTAAGGACATTTTGGAGAAAACACGAAATTTTGGACCCTCGAATATTACCAACCGTACGGTAGTTAATAGAAGGGAGATAGAAATGTACCAGTTTTGATCGGAATAAGTTCAGTAGTCCTGAGAGGTGACTAAAGTGAGGTGGAATATGTCTCAAATGTATCATTTCAAAAGACGTATGGAGACCACACCCTTCACACTGTCCGCTAAACATGTGACGCCAATTCTTCTGTATCTGAATGAATATAGGCAATGTACTGAAGGAAGGAATAGAGGACAAGAGAATGAATGAGAAGAGAAGAGACAAGTATTGAAGAGAAGAGATAAAATGGAGAGAA
>NW_003548949.1:4454-7661 GCF_000090795.2 Amphimedon queenslandica | reverse complement strand
CAAATTTAGCACTTTAATTTTTATAACAATCAATTGTGCATGTCTACCTATTGATGCCAAACAACAATCAGATTTAGACTGCTAACATACTTGAAAAAATTCTTCATTATAATCCAACTTCTGTAGTGAGCCAATGTGTAAAAATTCTCTTTTCCTGGATCAAAATGATCTTCCCTATAGACAGCTTTGACATTTCTGTTGCTGCATAGCATTGATAGATGTGTAGAATGATTTGCCATCAGTTCATATGGACTTCAATTGTGTTTGCATTATAATATGCTGCTGTATATTGCTGGCCATTCGTTGCATTTGTAAGACAATTTATGACAATTATTTTTATTAAAAGAGAACAATGTTTGTAATGTGATCTTGATGTCTTTTCACTCAAATATGAAGAGGTAAATACGACTTGAACTTGCTTGAATCTAAGACTTAATGATGACATCAGTCCTAAGCTTGGCATAACAAGATATGGAGACACTAAAAAGATAGAGAAACAGAAAGGACAAAAAGAGGGAGTGAATGTAATGGTAATTCAAACTTATAACACAAGTAATGATTGTCAGTACTCATCGGTAATGGATTTGAGACATAATGATATAACTAGTCAACTGCATTCATGTATACATGTACTTGTGCTCTACTCAATCAGTGAGTCAGTGACATAGACATGTGACAATTCAGTTCCATTACAATTAAAAAGTGTTCCATTCACTCAAATACATGTACATTACATACATGTATGTATCACATACCATTATGAATGCTTCAGCCCATCCAACAAGTACAGAAATTATATAAAATGTTCCATTGTTTGAGTTCATCTTGACACATCCTAATAAATACAAAATAGAATAATTGAATGTACATAAAACAAGGTCTCACTGCTTCTTGATTATGGAAATAAGTGTAATTCACTGTATTAAGAGAGCGAGACAGAGATAGTAATTTAAGTATACGATGCTGCTGATGCTACACTTACTTCTTCAAATTAGGCATTTCTTTTATCATTAATTGGCAAGTATTTGTCTTTCCATTCTCCTGTACAATAAATGACACAATAAATTACTGACCAAAAGACATATCCTACTCTCTTTACATGTACATGTGTGTATATATATGTAATGTACTATAGTGTGCATTGTGTCTTACCACAACGTTTGTTAGCATGTGTTTCTGTTCCCACAATATTTGCCAGATATTTCAGCAAGTGCATTTGATGGGACCTCAACAGATAATGCAGTTATGCCTATAATAATATTGTAATAATAACAATGCTGATGTATACAGCTGCTCACTTGCGCTAACGCGAGAAAGAGTGAAGACATGTGAGACTGAGAGGTATACCTAGAGAAGAAAAGAGAAAGAGCAAGAGTTAGACATACAGTATACATATACATGAGGAGGAGAGAAAAGCAAAAGAGAGAAAGAGACATCAAGAGACAAAGATATACAAAATAGGTGTCAATTAAGGAACACAAAAATGAGGCAATGGATACATGTATTTTTAAAAAGGGAATAATTTTGTGTTATGAACCTATAGTAACATTACAACATGCATTATGCAGCTTTACTAAACATTATAATACCATGTAGCAAATAATACTTAGACTACATGATTAATGACTGTGGAACTTCAATGCATAAATCATGAGGAATCGTCTGAGACCATACGTGTACAAGTAAACAATCACAATGACTACCATAGACAAGGCACTCTGGGCATAACTGTTATAATGGAGATTTCAATTGCGAGCAGTTACACTATTAGTGATTTAATTAATAAAACTTTCAACAAAGCATTATTTTCAGTTTAAGTTATTTACCAAAAGTTTTGCTACTCAATAAACATTCTTGATAAGGCCTAAATGTTTTTTCCATGCTTAAAATTCATCCTATACAGGTATAATATTATAGTATAGGTAGGTGAAGCAAGATTATAGATAAAACTAAATCAAATACAATTATGCTGTATCATCAGACCCATAACCCAATTATTGTACAATGACAACACAGTATAGACCTGTATAACAATTTCCAGGCCTGGTGGTCCCAAAGTAGTTTTAAAATGAGGACAAGTAGTGTGGTACCAATAGTATCTTTAATGTTCAAAGTACACAAAATTTTACATGCATTATGTAGCCTGGATTAGGCTACAAGGAATAAATTGAACAAAAATGTAACATTGAGTATTGCATCATCATTACCATTCAATTCTACTAGAAAATGCAAAATATTAAGGGCCCATTCCATTCAAATATATTACTAGATGGATCATGAGGTGAAAAGCAGGCGACAGCTAGACTACATGTGTAGCTTCATAACCGTCATGTTAGCAATTATACATATACATTTATTATTGACTTATTATGCATTACAATTGAAATATCATCTGAATGATGACAAAGCATGATGTGGCACAATATTGCTGATGCATAGTATAGTTCAGGCTCAGACATTATTTACACAATTGAATACATGTACAAACCAGGTGCTAGGCTGCAGGAAATCATCAGAGGTGAAGACTGAAGTTTTCAGCATACCATCATCTTTATTGCAACCTTCATGTGGCTTGCTCCGATGCACAATGGCATACAGTACTAAAGGTCTTCTTTCCAGCAGCCATTCTTATAAATAAGGGGTTAAATTTAATACATAACTAGTTAATAACCGGAACTTTTACTGTCATGTGTGATGGGAGGGTTCCGAACTTTTCCTATCTAATGTGACGGGAAAAGTGTACGAACCGGGTGAATATCTATGCCTCTCCCCATATTCCTAGATACGCCCCTGTGTAGCATCTTGATGTCGTGGTATATCTATGTATGAGATAATCGAATGGCGATACTATTGTCCATACTGACACAACTCAAGAAACTATGAGCAATGCATGTAGATATATAAGTGAAGTATAGTCTCCTTCTGACGTTGCAGCAGCCCAAACTCCTGATGAGGCCACAACACATGTAGCAAGGTAAATAATAGCAAAGGAGAAAAGTAATAAAACACCAGATAACCATGATAACCATGATAACCAGTTACCGGACAGAACAGTGAAAAAAGGACCCCCCTATAACTGGCCACATATGTTAGTTCAACTGTATAAAATTACAATTTTTTATTTGTGTGCTGTAAATTTTAGTGTTGGACCACAGTGGTGTCTTTTTGAGAAATTTTCTGCTCGCAAGTTGTAGCTGTTGTAGCTAT
>NW_003548949.1:0-3769 GCF_000090795.2 Amphimedon queenslandica | reverse complement strand
TGTTGCAGTATCTACATCTGTAGGCACTTATAAAGGACCCAGTCAACTACTTTAAACCTTTACCTAACTGCTCAATACCTTACCTGTCTGTATTAAGCTTCCAAACTAATACAATAATCCCACAAAAATGTACTGTTGGTTCTGCTCTTCCTCCATTGAAATAGCACAAGGTCAAAGAAAAGGCGTGACTATGAATATACTTAACACAAACGCGGATGATGCATAATGGTGAGTGTAGTAGTAATGCGCTCACGTGACCAGTCTCCAATCCCTCTAACAGTCGTATATCTATGCCTCCCCACAGGTAGAGGGACTCTCCTATTACAGGAGCTTTGTGACTAGCTCTCATTTTGAAACCTGTAGTAATGAATAATGATAGAAAATGAAGACAATGACTATAAAAGAATAAATAGAAAGAGAGAGAGCATGAAGACAGAGAAGGAGGGAAAATGGTATCATGGTAGGGAGACTGACTTTTTCCAGACATCCTTTTCTAAACTAGACTACAGTAAAATAAACAATGAGCCACGCCTATTATTAAAAATAAATGCCTATAAAAAAACCTGGGCAGTTCTCCCAGTGGGAAAGACAAGGGACAAGCAAAACCTCCTTTCTCTTTACTGGCAAAGACGCGGGGACCCTGGGCCTGGACAGCATCTACTGGCTAGGACTCAACGGACTAGAAGAACTAATATCTATTGATCCCTCCTTCAATAAATACACTGATACTCTATTCTCTGAAGCCTCCAGGGACTTTGAAAGGAGCATCCTAACGCAAGAGGCAGTGAAGAAAGTAGAGGAGAGCATATCCAGATTCCTCCGTTTATTATCTCCGTATTTCATAATTTTCATGCTATGCCCCGCTCACAAGTGCCTGGAGTTCACAAATGCAACATTGATGGAGTGTGTCCTACCGTATTACAAGACAAACCTATTTGCACACGTCGTTCAAATACTACGACTGGACGACCACGCCTCCTTCTGGTCCTGGCTGTCTCCTATCTCTCGACTTTCATTAGTACAACATTGTCTCTCTAAGGGTCCGTTCCTCAGTTTTATATGTAACATGGTAGCCTCTTCTGTTTCTGAAGAGGAAGGATCCTCTTCTAATAATCCTCGTCATGTTCTGATATCATTTTATGCGAGCACTGTGTGTGAGGTGGTATTGGAGTCTTGGAGAGGGGTCCGGTTAGGGAGGAGCTCATTGGGGGACTCCTCCCATTCATTGTTAATGGTCTGGTGTCTAATAGTGTGGAGTATAGATGTGCTACGTATATGGTATCAGGTTTACTGGCCTCCAAGACACAACTGAGCACTAAAGTTATTAATTCATTACTGGAATCAATTATTAACGTGAGCCATAATTAATGATTTTTTATTATTAATTATTATTCATCTCGATAGCAAGTTGCAATGTTATAAGTGCATTTATTTTTTGTTTTTATTTTATAGAATTCCATTCCTAGTTTGATTGAAGAGGCTGTACAGTGTATGCTGCTAGTTGCTTCTAGTTCAGATACATTAAGAACTCTGACTAAAAAGTATCCATTATATTGCATGTACATGTACTTGTATCATATTACATGTATACTCACAGTATTTTTTGTAATTGTATTTATGATATCATTTTCTGCATGTCCTGTTCATAGATTACATATGAACATCAAATTGTTATATGTTCATATCAAAATTTATAATAAAAGTAGAGAAATTTTTGAGCTATATTGCCTTGAGGTTTTAATAACTTTCTGATTATGCATGTACATGTACATTACACATATAATTGTAATTCCTTTTATTTCTAGGACTGTGAAAAGTATTTTATCAAAAAAGGATTCATTTCTACCAGCACTGCAGGAACTAAGCACCCATACTGACTCATCCTACCTGTTGAGACCAATATTCAGGACAATACTTCCATCAATTGACTTTGAGGGGGTCTGAAACTAAAGCAGAGGGTCTGGGACAGGTTTTATATGATTTATCCAGTAAGACTGCATTAGAGGCAGCGACTGTTTCATATAATTATTACAAAGTAAATTGATTATTTACATGTATTTTGCTGGTTGTATTTGATGAGAATTTGTTTGTTTTATTTTTAGGGATTTATTGGAGCAGTTCTGTACTAGTAATAAAAGTGGTAAAAAGTCAGCTGCTATGAAATATCCTTTTTTAACTGAAGTAGTACAAGCATTGACTAACAAGTGAGGACATACTACACAGACATGGGGTCAAGCACTTGGTGCTTGTACTTAAGCACAAAGAAGCACACCTTTTAAGTACTTAATGCTGCTTACAAGTACCTTTTCAATATAATCTGTGTGCTTTGTACTTGTACTTAATTACTTTTACAAATTTACAAAAGTACTTTTAAGCACAGCAAAAATTGTACATGGATAGTGTACATGTATAGTGGTTACACAGTCCAATAAATTGTAGTAACAGCAATACCATATACTGGGATATTTTCGCGTCGCTAAATTTTCGCGAATTTTGCATCTGTAAGATTTCACGAAATAATATTTTCACGAATAGCCTATAAACTCCACCACGTGGCAATGGAAATTTAGAATTTTGCGATTTTTATTTTCGCGACAGAGCAAAAAACGCGAAATTCACGAAAATTTTGCTACTCGAAAATTTCCCAGTATACAGTATACAAGTTTAGTAGCACATTGTGTGATTGTGTGCTAGCTTGAAGAACAGTAATGGCATCACCATTAGTGGTATCATCACCAATCACTCCAAAGCTCCTACTGTTTTCATTTATTATGAACAATTCACAGAGTTAATGTATACTAGATGCAATAGTAAATTAAATGACTAAGTGCATGTACATGTACAATAAACAACTATAATTGTAATTTCACTATAATTGTTACACTTAATGAATATCTAGTATACTTATTAATGTATTTAAGCACTCTGGAGAATGCTTGTTCTTGTACTCAAGCACTTATGGTGAAGCTAGGGATTGTGCTTGTGCTGGTACTTCTAACACATTTAAGTGCTTGTGTTTGTGTTTAAGTACATTTCATAGTGCTTTGCCCCATGTCTGATACTACATGTATCCAGACGCTCATATATACATTTTTATGTAAATTGACATCCTTATGCTATGTAGAAAGTTTAAGATGATTCCAACTTAAATTTTTTGAGTTATAGACCATCAAAAATAGGCCAATTTTTGAAAAAATCCCTGTACTATTATAGCTAAAAAATCGCTAAAAAATGACCCCCAATTTTATTACATTTTCTGATGCATATTGATGTAGTTATGTTGTGTAGAAAGTTTGAGTTAATTCTGACTTCAATTTTTCGAGTTATAGCCATTTTAAAAAATATGCCAATTTCTGAAAACGTCCCTGTACTATATATAATATAGCCCATGGTTTTTTCCAAAAAATGGCTAAAAAATGATCCCCAATTTTTATTACATTTTCTGATACATGTTGATGTAGTTATGTTGTGTAGAAAGTTTGAGTCAATTTCGACTTCATTTTTTTTAGTTATGCCATTTTTTAAAATGTGCCAATTTCTGAAAAATTCTCTGTACTATAGCCCATGCTATGTATTTATATGTATTACTTAACAGTATCTTGTACATGTATATGTACATGTACATGTACATACATTGTACGTTAAATACATTTTAAGTTTGTATTCTCTTATTCATCTTCCTTTTATACCTCATCAGTTATCCTTGAACAATGATGTCCTTAATTTCTATCATCACGACACTTCTGTACGACTATCGGCCGTCAAATCT
>NW_003548948.1:6833-7662 GCF_000090795.2 Amphimedon queenslandica | reverse complement strand
GACTACTAGTCCACTACACTGGTGGTTAGGTTGATCATTGAGGAAGAAATGAAATGAAGAAGGAGTTAAAGCATGAATGAATTGTAGGTGAGAGGATTTTGAGGTGTTAAAGGAGATATTAGATAAGCTCCACTGGTAAAGTCTGTCAATGTCTTGTTGGAGAAGAGAAAGGGTGTTAGCGGTGGTATTAGTAACGCGGTAGCGTTATTAGTAACGCGGTAGCGTTACTAAGTAGGATTCACCCCCAAACAAAATGGCTGCCACGACTTTTGCAGCCTTGCTATACCGGGAAAACGAGCTCCTATACTTACCAGACTTCTTAGAGGACCTTATCTTGACCAGAGGACTCCAATGGTACCACTAGCGTGGCTCTAGACCTTTTCTGGGAGAAAAATCAAAAATCTGCAAACCGGCCGTTTTGTTCAGCCGCCTTTTTTCATCTTCATCATCATCATCATCATCATCATCATGATCTCCTGTCAATCCAGTTGTCGGTCGATATATCAGTCTTACCTGGTGATAGAAGGCTAATTCTTATACCATTCTACTCCAACAGGGTATGCGCAGGTCCTTGTCCCCTAGAATCATTCTCCAAGAAAGGAAGAAGTGATACTGTGACTGTTGGATCGCACCAGCTTACCTCATGCCGCCATTTTGTTAATTAAGAAGCATGTGCTCCAAAAATTGGGCGTGGTCGCGCATGCTCAGATCTCAGAACTGGGAACAGCAAGTATTTTTTTTACTTAGCTATGCTTGGAATCAAATTGCAATACTTAGTGGAGGTTTCCAGCTAAGAGAAGGTATTAATCTTGCATATATCAAGTGTGTA
>NW_003548948.1:0-1921 GCF_000090795.2 Amphimedon queenslandica | reverse complement strand
CAGCATGCCAGTGCACTACTAGTTGTGTTAGGACCAATAATGTGCTGACTAGAAACATTACATGATGCACTTGATGAAGCAGCATTTCCTATAGCAACCATTATACCATCATTCAAAATATTGAGTATACTTCGATTTCTAGTATAAATACACCAAGATATGGCTAACATTATTATAGCCACAGGCAAAAAAGCAAGAATAGTATACACCATGTTACCTATAATAATATAAACACAGTATTCAAAGACCATCCATTTTTGATAGTGCATTAATTGTACAGTATAGCAATCTTACTGTCATTATCAGGACTTTCGACATCAATTGGTGATGGAGGCACACTTACAGAAACATCTAATGAGACAATTAAGAAAATTAAATTAAATTAATTTTTACTCTCACTTGGTGGACTATTAGTAGAGGTAGGATACACTGTGGTAGAGTGATCAGGAGAATCCAGTATGACATTGACTTGTTTAAAGTGTTCAAGAGATGGTCCATATAATGACCCATTATAAATATCAAAGGCTATCACTGTATAACTACCACTGGCTGGTAAAGATATTATTGTATTCCCTGATCCAGTTACATTAAAAGATTCATTCCTTCCGCTGACAGTGTGTGTAAATATCACATGACATCCATCAGCAGTTGATGATTCTGCATAAACACACTGTACACTAACAGATCCATTCCCTTCAGTAGATATCGTTAGATTTTGAACATGATACGTAGCTAAAAATGGAGTGAAATAAATCTAAACATTCTAATGCACAATTCACTGAAATCGAGGGCATCATTATCTACAGTACCACAATTGTTGTTTAAATCCATGACAATAGTGTTCTTTATATACGGCGGTAAATCAGTAACAGTAAAATCATCATACTCTTCTCCTAACAAACACTTGGAATGACGAACTTCACCAATTCTTCCATCAATAGAATACCTACAACTTTGTATTGCATCCTGGTTAACCTATTGCAACATAATTATTTTATCATAAACACACATACATTGTGAGTGTATTATTTTTATAGCATACTTTGATAGTTAAGGTGATGTGAAAATTCTTGCTAGTTTCATTAAATATAACACTGTAATTTTTGATATTGAAAGTAATATCTAAATTATTAAAAATATTATTATAGGCTGGTATTATTCAAGCATGACTTACTTTCAAACTTTGCCATATAAATAGTTTCATCCTTTGTTGATACATATTGTTGCACAGAGGCAACTACACTGATATTAAGCTCCAAACAACAAGAATCATATTGATTCAAGAATACACTAGTGTTAGTAGTATTGACATAGCAACTGCCATTCACTAGTACATTATATGTAGTGACAGTTCCTAGTGGTATATCATCAGAATAGAAAGAAGGAGGAGACCATGACAATAACTGATCATCATTAGACCAGTGTATGTCTTCAACTGGTGATACTCCTATTTATGGAACAATATAATTTGGAAGCATAAGGTCATAATGCTACTGTGTGTGCATTAGGCTTTGCATATGGGAGAGATCTATGTATTTTTGATATACCATTTCAAAGGCTACATGATAATAAACAATCATAAGCTTGTTTACACTTGCCACAAAACACAACACAAACAAACACAAAATTAAAATTTGGCCAATTTTGTGTTAACTTCAAAGCGTTTTTGCATCAAAAAGTCAGATCACCCATGCACTTTTGACTGTTCTATTGAATGTAAACCAGGCTTAATCTTGGCATTGCCAGGCTAAACCCCATAATAGACACATGCACATAGTGTTGACAGTACGCATACCCCTGACATGAAGTGTACTGCCAGAAGAATCTTCAACCAAAGGTGGATATGATACTGCTTGACAACTAATCTCAATCCCATCATTAACAGGTAACCCAATGATGCTAAGTACTGATGATAAGTTAC
>NW_003548947.1:5255-7662 GCF_000090795.2 Amphimedon queenslandica | reverse complement strand
TGGTCGTCTCTGTTCCCTCTTCTCCTCTACTTCTTGCTATCTCTCTCATTCTTTGCTCAATATAATAAAGTGTGTAACAGCAAGTAGATCCTCTTGTTCCCCCACCATCCATTGATAATAATGCCACAGAGTCATTGCCAGGTCCTTCTACTACTGTCATCTTTGAGCTACGAATCTCTTTCCTTTTATCTCTCAAGGCTGCTACCTTTTCCATGACAGCAATACAGTCTTCACTATTACTGTCCTTTGCAATGTCTAATGGTGTCTTGCCTGCTTTGTTAGTAGCAAAAATATCTGCTTCAAATGACAGTAATAGCTTCAGTATTGCTACATTAGGTATGTGTGCAGCAATGTGTAATGGAGTCATGCCATTGAGTGGTTCTTGGTAGTTTGGATCAGCTCCAGATACTAGTAGATAGTGTGCTGTCCTAACATTGTTCCTCTTCACTGCTGTCATTAATGGAGTGATGTCTCCTAGCTTTAGGGAATCGTTTGATGGTGAGCTACTCCTTCTTAGCAACTATAAAGAAGACATAATAATAACACTAATAATAGTAGTATTGTAATAATATTCATTAATAAACTGTCTAAGGTGATCATATTTCCTTATCATCACTTGGCAGCTAATGTCAGCAATTGTAAAATATCAAATTTCCTGTGATCTCTCTCAAGGGCTGTTGATAGTAAATACAACATAAACTAATCACACTAAATGCATACAGACCTTTGCAGGTTGCTTGACCCAATTTTCTTACTTCCTACTCACGTGACATGTTATTACTAGTATGGTGAAAGCTATGTGATTAACGAGTTTGCAGGATCAAGCAAACTGTGAACAATGAGGTACAATTAATGACTGATTAAGAGCAAACCCTTTGCATATATTCTAAATCTCTTACCTTATCAACTGACAGCAAACCATCAGTTCCATTAGTGACATTAGTTCCTCCTCCATTACCTCCTCCTCCGCCTCCTGTAGTGATATATTCATATTTACAAGTTCTGTTGATATATTTGTAATAATCCTCAGAGCTCATTGACGATTTGAGGTATCTCAACGTGTCGCTTAATTTTTCGTCACCTAGTAACGTTGCCATGTGAACGAGCGTTGCCCCAGTAACAGGATGACACACATCAAATTCGATTTCATTAGTTTGCAAGTCATTGAGTATCTTCATTGAGGTCAGCTCACACATCAAGTAAAGAATGGACTGATTGTTAATGTGTAGTCTGGCTAGTGAGAGGAGCTCTTGGCGATTTTGTTTAACACTCACAGCATATTGAGCTACTAGAGATGGTAATTCCTCAATTCTTCTTGGAGATGGTAATAATAATAATGAGAGGAGGTCAGTGGAGAGACAGAGATCAAGAACTGGTGCTAATGACTCAATTATACAAGTGATGGTGTGAAGGGCCGTCTCTGCTTTGCTCCTAGTCTTAGAAGAATATAGTTTGAATGCTCTGCCTCCATTAAGACTCGTTTGTTCCCTACAGGACAGTAGTATCATGTAAGTACGTTCATCTATTGCTTGATTAGGAGGTGAGGCTGTTGCTGCTGGTGGTTGTTGAAGGGAGGGTCGAGGAGAGGGCAGGAGATTACTTAGAGAAGGTGGGAAAGCGTTTTCTTGTTTCATACACAACAACTCAAGGGAGCAAGACGTAAAGTTTATAGGGATCGTTTGGATAGGAGTAGAGTCTCTTGATCCATCTCTCGTTTTGTAATGCTTAACCCAGTACGGCATTTTACAGATCTGCAGAGGAAGCTACTGCGACTCAATGGACCTTTTGCACTTAAGCGATTCTAATTAACGCGCACCCAAAGTGGTGGTAAAATGGCGGATTTTTGGAGGAAAGACAGGCTGAACAATCTTCTCTTTTATCCAGCCATTCTAGCTGTGGGAGCCACTTTGAGCTGTCCTTTTGTTTCAGTGTACTCTATTAATCTCTTCTGTAAGCTCTTTGGTTGCTGTTTTGGCTTTTATAGCATTTTATCATAGGAATATTCTCACCCATTTGCAATTCCCGTTTTTCTAAATTTTGCTTTCAGGAGCCAAGGCGCTTGCCCCTCCATTGCCATGAAGACAGAAGTGTATTCAGCTGAGTCCTATGACTAGTGTCTATCATCAGACTTAGTCTCAGTCTATCAGAACCAGGTACGGTGGAATAACTCACTCAGTTGTCATGTTGCAGCTGGAGTGTGGATGATTATGACCATCTTTTCACTTCTTAAAACTATAGGTTGGCTCTTTTATAGATAGTTGAGGCATGCAAGAGCTCATTCTTTATCTGTACATTCTCTGGTTGTATTGTTTGAGCACCTCATGTCGTATTTATATCCGCCAGTCACTATCCAATACTTGCAGAGAGGAATCGTCACATTCAGGACTCGTTCATGGCTCTACACCAT
>NW_003548947.1:0-1490 GCF_000090795.2 Amphimedon queenslandica | reverse complement strand
TTGTGTATCAATTATTTTGGTGTAAATAAGGTACAATTCAATTAAAATTACTCATTACCATAATTTTTTTGCATATCTTCTTCTGATAGTAATCTTTTATTGCTTTTACCTATTAATAAAATGTAACAGTCATATGTTCAGTTAATTGTGCTTTATGTTTAAAATTACCTTCTGATTTCAGTGTCACTTCCTGAGAGGGTTGTTCAATTTTCATACTTGTTTCTGTGTACAAAAACAACAGTGATTGTATCAAATACAAATAATAAATATCACCATATATCTCTTTTAGTATCTGCTCCTTGTGTTGTCTTTCTGTAACCAATTTTGTATAGAGTAATGTAATTTCTTGTTGTAATTCCTTTATGGTTATATCCTCCACTAATGGTTGATAGTTTGGACTATTTATTGCTTTAAGATGAAACTTCAAGTCATTAATTTCAAGAGCCATTCCTTTTCTCAATCTGCTTGCAGCTTTAATTATAAATCACACATAACTATGGTGATAATAAGCTATTCTAACCTGTATCATTAAAACTAGAAGCAGAAAGTGATGCACGGTACTTGATCTTTGCTCCATCCAATGTATCAGATAGTTCTTTGTTCTTCTTTTCCATTTCATTAAATTGAGACCTCAGTGTAACTAATTCATCAACTGATTCCAAATCCTTTTCATCATTCTATTAATAAATACAAAATAGTGAGATGATGCTACTCCAATTAATTCATAGTTTTTCATTACACAGGTAAAGGTGAATTTGTAATTATGCTAGGCCAGCGTATTGTCAAAATCAGCGTATTGTATTGTCATTTTAGGCATGCCTAAAACCAAATTCAACTCATGTCAATGTAAAGTCAAGCCTAGCATATTTGCCTTAAAGCTAATGTGGCGGGCACTCAGTCTCATTAATATTTATATGTAGGTTTAACACCGACTAGGAGGGATTACAAAATTTTAAACCCGAAGGCAAAGCCCAAGGGTTTAAAATTTTGTAATCCCAACTAGGAGGTGTTAAACCGATATAAAAAACAAATGCTATTATAGCTGTGCGGCCGAATTGTGAAGAATGATGCGACTACTGCCACGTGTTGCAATGCGCAGAGGCATTGCAGCGGATTATGCATTTCAATAGAGCAGTAATGGCAGCTTGGAATACTCTTTAGTCAAGAAGAAGGCTGAAGAAGTGACTGGATCAAGCTATCACGAGCAAACCTCATGCTAATATGATCCTAGGATGGCTTTGACTGACGATGAAGCCAAACTCTGAGACCACTGGATCATGACGCAGTGACGCCAGTGAAGATCTCTCGTGGGTTATCTACAGTGTGGAAGAGCAAGAGGAATGTCATATTCTTAAAGGCATAGTGGGAGAAGAGCCGGCAGACCTTTCTAATAATAGCTTTTAAAATTTTAATCAAAATTTGTGAAAACAAACGTGTGCGCTTCTTGGCCCTGGCTCGGCCACAGGATTTACACAATTTTAATACCTCAT
>NW_003548946.1:3553-7663 GCF_000090795.2 Amphimedon queenslandica | reverse complement strand
GGAAATTTGTCCCACATTTTATTGTACATGTAAATCTAGAAATACAATGTACAATCCTGTTTGATTTATGATTCTTGACCCTTGCTCCCTCTCTTCACTCCTCCATTATGATAGTTTGTTGATAATTGTGACAGAGTGTCTCATGCATTACTGAGTAGTGTCATGTACAGGTGTCACAATTCACAGCAACACTGACTGTAGTATCACATGATCCAATGAGACATGCACTGAGAAATTTAATCAATATCTTCATAGCCTGTCAGTGATGTTCATGATAGTAATGTATTGATAGTTTTCTAATCAGTTTATGCTATAGTTTTCATTATGTTATTATTACAATGTACATGTACATCTGTACATCTTTGTCTTGCATACATGTACATGTGTTTACCTGTTTTATTATTATTACCATCAGAAAATTAATAATAATGTGTAATGAGTATCAACTTAGAATTTTTTCCCAGATTTTAGCACACACACCTGTATAAGTACACTTGTTCTGTGTTTAAATAGCACACTTGTACTGCTTGTTTTATGTTTTACCACTAGTATACATGTACATGTACCTTATTTTCTGTATTGTATATACACCTTTGACCCTTAATACATGTACTAATGTTAGTACTTTATATACTGATTGTATAGTGTACAGTGTATGTGTATATCATTATTACTAATATCAGTAGGTGATATTGATTGATTGTTATAGTCCTGTGTATTAGTCAATGAATAATGTATCTCATTTATTGTATGTACAGATACATAATCATTATATGATGTACAGTTGTATTGTGCATGTGATATATCTATCCTCAACTCAACAAGGGAATTGTTAGTAATTGATTCATTGACAGTATGTATAGTCAGTAGTGGGAGTATACTAATAGAACAATATCAATGAATAAATATCTTTACATAAAAGGACTTGTAATGAGTACAAATTTCCACTTGATTAGATTCATTCCTTATTAGTCTCACATAGCCAGCAGGCTTGGGGTCAATTACAGTTATAATTACAGTGTCAATTACAATTACAGTGCGTAATTGTAATTGTAATTGAGTGTCTCATCTATGGCAGTAATTGTAATTGTAATTGATCTGGTTTCAGCTGCTTTGGTAGTAATTGTAATTGAACTGAAAATTTATAATTGACCCCAAGCCTGATAGCCAGTCCCTCTCTCTACAAAGCAAGGGTCTGGTCTATTACCATACATTACCTCATTCATCTTTCAACCTTACTTCTGGTAGAACTAAGTACACTAAACATTGAATAACCTCATGTGTATATTATGAAGACTGAAACCTCCTTTTTGGGTCAGTATTAATTATACTAAGCATAATTGAATTTCCTGGAATTTAATTATTTACAAATTGTGTTAGATGATGCACGAAATCCACTAAATTAGGAATAGCAGTAAACATTAGTCCAGTGTATTGTAGATAGTATAATGTGTTATCATAACAATGTCAGTAATGGGACCCTCATCTAGTAGTGTAGTAGTTTGTATCTCTTCCACTGGGTATTTATGTAATATTGTCACTAGGTGTTCCTCCTCCTACTACCCTAGTCCTAGTCCTACTTATGTGTCCAGTCATAGATACTCAATGATTCAATGTATACTAATACACCAGACACACTCTTTGTAGAGGGAGGGACACTCTCTTTCCTTATAAGGATATACATGTACATGTACTGTATTGCAGGATTTATTGGTGAGGGATTAAAATTGTCAAGTCCTTAAATTACAAGAATACTCCAAATTGAAACTCACAAATTTTTGTCAATTATTAGCTGCCACGTGTTAGGAGTTAATGAAGTTGCCAAAATTTTATTGGCCAACCTATCAATTTAAACAATTTTTCCAAAATTTCTCACCGTCATTAAATACTCTCATATGTTATACAAGTACATGTAAATGAATGACTCAGTTGTTTGTGTATTTTTTCATTAAAAGTTGTTTTTATATGTACATGTATTGTTTATGTGTTGTTTATGGTCGGTTATTGTCACTGGTTACATATTCTGTGAATTTTGTGTTTGAATGAGATTATGTGATAATGAGA
Source organism: Amphimedon queenslandica (assembly GCF_000090795.2). NCBI lineage: Eukaryota > Metazoa > Porifera > Demospongiae > Haplosclerida > Niphatidae > Amphimedon > Amphimedon queenslandica. Next base: position 5,599 of record NW_003548946.1, on the reverse strand, counting down.
CATAGGAGTGATTAATATTACTATTATAATAACTGTTAATAATACACTCATTCACTTGTTAATACTGTAGGACCAACAGTTATGGGATGCTGCTCAAGATGGAAACATTGAAAGAATGAAATCTGCCATCTCCAATGGGGCAGATATCAATTGGAGTGGTCTGGTAAGTGTATGATGTAGTGACTAGTGTATTAGTATGACTTGTATAATGCAAAAGTACCTGCAGTTTAGTTATAAATTAGTTTATTATATTAATATTGTGTAATTACCGTATTTCCTCATGGAAGCAACTAGGTATTTATTCTTATAGAGACCCGTTTGCTGGGTGTTTAAATGAAGTAGGTGATTATATGAGGATAGACATTTAAATTCATTGCTGAGGAGTCTTCTTCTATGAGCTTCCTTCTCAGCTACAACTGCTATGTTGCCTGTAGTGTGTGCCAGTAACCACGTGTGCAAAGTGGGTGTAGCATAGGCATCTAAACAAGCATGAGCATTTATTGTCAATGTTTTATGCTGTCTCTAGGCGTTTATACAGGTATGGGCATTTATTGGGAGTAGGTGTTTCCATGAGGAAATACGGTATGTTCCTCAAACACAGTATCCTATTGATGACACTCATAGTCCCTTCTTTCTTGTGATGTTTGTTTATTCAAGGATCAGTCCTTATTATCTTTATTGCATTTTATGAGGAAACAATGTATTTTATACTAGTGCTGGGTGATAGTATCGATAGTAATCACTATCCTGATAGTACAGGACTATCACTATCTTGATATTAAATTGCCTTGCTATCAAATACCATGTGTTATCTAATTAGCATGTGCAGTTGTACAAACATGTGGTCAGACAGTTTGTTTAACACTAAGATGGCTTCTTCTACTCTAAAAACATTTTAAAAGACAGCTTTTGCCACTTACTGGATCAACTAGACAGTGTGGCAGCCATATACAGTTCAGTTGTTGCTTTTTTCTATCTCTTAACCTCTTAACTTTATCATAATTTTAAAATTATAATCACTATTAATTTGAGGTCAAGTACTTGAGTGAATATCGCGATAATATTCACAATCGTGATAGTTTTGTAACTATCAATCGTGATAGTGATAGTAGTACTATCGCCCAGCACTATTTTATACATTTCTATTGTGAAGGATAGCACACAACATAACAATGTTGGTATAAAATACATTGTAGTTATATACCATACATTATAACTAATTATTCAGTCATTGAATTATTATGCTTGCATTATTAGTTACTGGTTGAAAATACTGTGATTTTATAAGAACTGTATAATAATGGTGTGATAAAATTGATTTTATTTATCATTTTGTATGTACTTTATTTGTTGTGCTTATTTTTTATAGCGTAACTTCACTCCATTACATATAGCAGTTTACCGTAACAGGAGTGATGCTGTCCAGTGGTTACTCAGTAATGGAGCTACTGTTGACTCAAGGGATAAAGTGAGTTGTATATTGAATGATACACACATTATTACAACATGATGTAATGTAGTACATGCTAGTTGATAATAAACCAGTTCCAATACATGTTTTTCTTTATATTTATTTGTGTGATATATTGTTTGTGTATTAATTTACCTTGCACGTTGTAATTTTTAATGTGATAAAATTTTGTTGTACACATTTTTGTGAGGAGTATACTGTGCCATCATGAATTACATGTATAGTACATGTATTTGAATTATGTGTAAACATGTACATATTACATGTACAAGTAGTATGATCTTTTGATATTTGTGTATAATTACTTTTAGTTTAGAGTGTGTTTTATTTATTTTATTAATGTAGAAATTCAACCATACATGTGAGCAATACATTACATTACAAAACACTGGCCACACATTTTATTACAAATTTGATGTTATGTTGCTAGTGTGAATCTTTACCATAAAGTGCAATGTAGCTTAATTACCATATGGGTACAAATGATTTTAATGATTTTGTGAAAATATTAAATTCACTAGTAAATTCTCTCTCTCTCTCTCTATGATGTTGTGAAAATATTAATTTCACTGTGT
>NW_003548946.1:0-3119 GCF_000090795.2 Amphimedon queenslandica | reverse complement strand
TCTACATGCATGCTTTGATGACCTGACCTCTAGTGTGACTGAAACTTTTGTGTTTCTGTGTAAAAATTAATAAATGTTCATTTTGTGTATAACACATTATAATGAGTATTAACATTATTATTATATTAGACTACTACAGTACACAACATGATATGAGACTTGACTGTGTAGTGTTAGTGTCTTTATGATCCTGTCTTCTTTTTATAGGCTGGATGGACTCCTCTCATATGGGCAGCTATTAATGGTGACACACAGCTAGTGACAATGCTCCTTGAAAAAGGAGCAGATGTCACTGCCTCTACTGATGTAAGTATAATCATTAATTATACTCCAATAGTGATTGCACATGTATATCCTTTTGAGTGGGTGGATCAAAGTAACCGCAGGTGCTGTATATCTCATACAGTGTGTGTGCATGTACATGTATAGCTTAATGTACTCTACTGTATCACTTTATGGAAAGCATTTTTATTAAAATAATTAAAATAATTATTTTACGTCACAAATTTTTGAATTTAGTAAACCGAGAAACTTTTGTGGCTTGAAATTTTTGAAAATGTAATATTAATAAATTGTGACCATAATTGACAAAAGGTACCTTATGGCGGGTAGTGAAATTTATCTTTCTAGCCTAAGAAATCCATTTTCCTGAGCCCCATTTATCATAAAATTACTCCACAGGATGCAAAAAGTTACCATGAAACTTTTAGAAACAATGATTGTCTAACAAAGCACTCACAGGTTGATATTTTCCATTATAACGATCAATTTTAAAATCCGCCTAAGGGCCCTTTTGTCAATTATGGTCACAATTAGTAAAAAAGATAGAAAAAATTGAAATTTTAGAATTTATTTTTGGGTGCCGATTCTCAAAAATTGATGGTAACGACCATTTGATTTTTAATTTTTAAAATTTTTTAATTAAAAAAATTGAGATTCTTAATAATTTTGAATGAAGTATGGAAATAAATTTTTCTAATTTTTTTAAAATTTTAAATGAAACATTAAAAAATTTAAAAATTAAAATTTGCTTTGTTTAACGTTTTTTCTAAACTTAAAGTTTCAGAACAATTACATTTCTACATGGTAATACTTTATAATGTTACATGTATAATAGTATAATAATGTCAGATAGACTTACAAGAGGCCAGTGGGCATTGACATTTTCTTTGGTATGGAGGACATACTTAGAATGTAGTTATACTGTGCATGAATATATAATGTGATCCACCCACTCAAATTGATGTAATTATATCACTTGCCTACTGGGGCAGTATCTGATTTACAGACACCTCCCACTAGGACATTATGGTCCCTTGTGGTCAATGTCTGTATTGACATCAACTTAAATTTTTGTATTAAATGAATTGCATGCATTGATCAAGGATTAAAATTTAAGCACTTGAAAAATATTATCCCAGTCATGAAGGTTTCTCAATCTGCATGTACATGTATAGTAACTGAGTTTATGGCTATAACCAAGAACATTTTATTGATACTGCAACAGTGTAAATATACATGTACATGTACATGTAGACTAGTAGTATTGTACATGTAATTATTTATATCAGTAAAATGTATACTTGTACACTAAATGTACCTCCACTGTTTCTAATATACTCAATACTATGGAGTATTGAAGACAGACCAACAATTAAAGTTGGTTTTTAGTTTGATTGTGATAACATTGTACTATCATGTTAATCAATGTTTACTTTGTATAGTTTGGTGACACTGCTCTTGATTGTGCTAAACGTAATGGTCATTCTGATACTGCTACCCTACTGAGAGTATACCCAGGTAATGTATTTATTAGTTTATTGAACTGATGTTATTATACTGTATGTAGTACTGTATTGTTAGTAAATTTTATGAAACAGCTTGAGTCATCAGCTACTGCTTCCTCCCTTACCATGTGTAAAATTAATTTAAATAATAAAAATGTGTCACATGATTATCTGTTGTCCATTCCTTCCCTATTGATGTATGATGTAAGATGTAGAGGGTGTGGCATGATGGTCAGTACTTGCTTCTTCATAGTAATTGTATGTGATGTCACATGTTAGTACCATTGTTTACTCAATGACTGTAGAACATTAGTAGTGTCATTTTGGTGTCTTATGATGCTTGATCCCTCTCCTTTGTTAGAAACCTAACCTTTTGTATTGTTGATACAGTGACAGCATGTACATTCACTATTAGCTTCTTCTATGAATTAAATTGTGTATCAGTTTTGTAGCAATAGCTTATAGTGTATAATGTGTATATTAATGCATGGTAGTTGTATCCCACTATTAGGTTACTATTGTTCCTCTTATGTACTCTTATGCATGTACAGTACAGTCCCTCACAGCTGATGTGAGTCACACTGATGTACACAGTACACTTGGTATGTGTACTGGTATGTACTTGTATGTATTGGTAAACTTTGTTTCATTTCTCAAAAACATGTACATGTACAAAACTATGTCATACCCATTACATGTACATGCATGTGTCTTATTGGTAGGTTGTTGCTCATAATAATGACACATTTAACTTAATTTCTATAGAATCAGTTAAGTACATGTATTGTGAGACTATTCCTGGTCTACATGTACATGTACGTATGATAAACTGGAGAATAACAAGCGTAACAGGGTAAAAAATATTCCTATAATTGATTTCACCACCTTGCAAGTACAACTTGGTCATTACTAAGACTTATAGAGGTTCTCTCTACCTTATAATGCTTCTAGAGATGTCTTTAGACAGTATCTCTATGCTCTCTTGCTGTTAGAAAGCTCTTAGCTTTGTCCCATGTGTAAGCCGCCATTTTGTTTGCCGTGACCACACCCACTCACGTAAAGGAGCGTGGGTGGGTGGTTGCTAAGGCTTGTTATTTCTCCAATACAACGTGTATAGAAGAAATGTAAGTGTGGACATACAAATATATATATATATATATATACATAGCGCGAGGGTGAATTCAATTATAGGAACGACCTTGGGGGCTTCGCCCCCAGGTCGTTAAAAAGTGATAGATCCTGAGCAGGTCCTGATAATAATAGCCTAAATTGAACAAGCCTGTACTCATGAGTGTACATGTACAAACTAACCTGTGAATAATTCTCTGTTTA
>NW_003548944.1:5731-7664 GCF_000090795.2 Amphimedon queenslandica | reverse complement strand
ACCCACTAATTACTGACCTCTTTGATGTACTGTGGATAGGAGAGGTCAGTTACCAGCTGTGAGGCTAGTTTACGATATATTGAACTTATCTCTGACAGAAACACGTCTTCAAATACTCTTTGATAATACTAATAAACAACAACAAGTCAAAAACAACAACAACAACAATTTACCCCATAAGGTCTCTCTTTATCATATTCCGTAACTTCAACTTTAGCAACAAATAAATAAATAAATAAATAAATAAATAATATTTGAACTAACTAAATGATTGTAAGACATCATGGGCCATCCCTAAATCCCTTTCATTGCCTTCTTTAACACTGTGTGTGTGTGGGATAAATATTAATCAATTAATTAATAATATTAATTAGTTGCTGTCATTACACTTCATTGATTACAGCTGATATTAATTTTTCCTCAATGACGTCAATCATTCTTGTGCGCCAAACTTTTAATGACATCTAAATAATAAATAAATAAAATAAAATAAACGATAACTATCATTACATTTCTAATTTCTACTGGTGCGTTTGGATCAACTGGTGAAGTTGGCGGTAAAATAATTCCAGGAACATTGTAATCTAAAGAATCCTGAGGTCTATACTTATTGAGATGAACCTAAAAGAAACAATTTAATTAATATTTATTATTATTATTATTTACTCTGTTAAAATATGAAAATAAACTGTCCAAATAATGAGCTCCCTGGCGGTAAAGGGACCAGCTGTAATGATATCGACAAAATAATGATCTTGAATCCAACAATATTATCTCCTAAAATGTGATGATGATTAGTCACACCCACCCAGGCAGCCCCTCCCACCCACAGTACCTCAGCTAGTGCAGTGACCGAGTCCTCTAGAAGTGAACGAGTTGATTCGTAAAGTTTCTCTGCAAAAGATTTAGGGAGTGCAGCACACAAAGCATAGATATCACTAGTTATAAGATAAGGAATCAACAAATACTAGTATACTGTCGGTATATTATTAGGATACGATATGTTATTATTCCAGGTTAGTCTTTTTACTGGCCTCAGCTCCACCACGGCACTTATTGTGGCACTCAAGTCTTTCCATTTCTCGTCAAAATCCACCACACCAGGTCTAAGAGACATCTTAACAGGCAACCACACCCAAATTAATAACTTTTAACAATCATAATAACTTGTCATTATCACTGTGTGTTATTGTTGGTAAAAAGAATTCATCATTATTGAGACATTGTTAATTATTATTATAGAGTTATTGAAAGAAGCATGGGCTATTGTATTGTGGCACAGGGAGAGCAGGTGGAATTTGAGGAGGAGAAGGAAGATATTGTGGAACCGAAGGAGAGTATTGTGGAGGAGGAGGGAGTACCACGGCGCTATACAGCATCTATTGAACAATTACTAACAATGATTAAACTGAGTCACTTACTATCCCAGTTTGGTGCAGTTCATTGTTTAACGGCTCTAAAATACCATTGTTATAATAGAAGTTTCTACCTTGATAGTTAATTATGGATACAGGATTAGATTCAGCTTGAATATACTCTATTAACACAATACTTTATGATGAATGATATTATGTAAATACATTTTATACAATAAAGTGTACAGTCCAATAATACCTGCATTACTTCCTTTATATTTATATTGACCTGTGTTCTATAATATTAATTAAAGTTTGGCAGGTTGAGAGATTGATTGTTACCTTTTTACGAATGGCTCTGCAAATATTAAGGGTCTTATGGTTAAACTCTACCTTTGCCTAAAAGAGATTAACTAATCAATGAAACAATGAATAATGAAGAAGCCATAGTAATGGAGCTAACTGCCGCCAGTTGTCTTTGAGGGAGCCACACACCCTCCCTCCTCAACCTCAGCTAAAACAACAGAGGTTAGTGCCATACCTGAGCTTGCAATGTGCAAATGCAAGCACTAGCAATT
>NW_003548944.1:0-1649 GCF_000090795.2 Amphimedon queenslandica | reverse complement strand
TCCCCACAGCAACAGTTCCTTTGGCCAGTGTGACCATCAAGAAATCACTCACCCCAACTACAGCACCTGTACAATAATAATAAAATAATAATAATAATTATTATTAATGATGTACATTACCAGTTGCTCTTCTAGCATAGTATGCTCCTTTTTCAACTGATTGAGGTATTTCCACAGGCTGCTCCCTCGGCTCAATATTATCCCTCAGTTTGTCCCCACCCTTTGTTTAATAAACAAGTAAAACAACAAACAACAAAAAACAACAACAAACCTTGTTTAGTAGTTCACCAGCTTTATTTGTGCCAGTGCTAATGACACCAGATACCCAGCTAACACCAGATTCTATTTTCTACAACAATAATTATTATTATCATTAATAATTATTATTATCATTAATTATTATTATCATTAATAATTTATTGTGATTAATGTACTTCTGATATTGATCCACCCCAAGTGGGCGTGTCTTCTAGTTCAGGTTTTGAGTCCCCAGCAGCTGCTCCTGATGATTCAGAAACTTTAAAGTCACTCAACACTTTCAAAGTCTAAAATAATAAAAATTATCTAACACATAAACATGATCTTATGTTATATTTGAATTTTGAGACAATTCTGATCTCATTTAATTTTTTTTACAAATTTTCAAAGCTGCTTCTCACCTGATTCAATTCCCTTATCTCATTCTTGGTCAATCCTTCGCTGAACACAATACCAACGGTGTGTCCGTTATTCTCAATGTCAGGGAAGACGTAAGCAAACTGGCTGCTCCTAAGTACAGGTGATTGACCGGGCACCAGTGGGTATACAAAGTCACCACATTGGATGAACGCTGGAGGCTGACCTAGAGCTGGTATAATAACTATTAATAACTAGCTCCACCCACCTGGTATATGCTCTTTGTATCGAAAGATGTGCATAGCTTCTGAAGGCATACAGTTTAAGACACACCCACTTTCATTAACGCGGATAACCTTACAACCTGTTAATTATTAATAAATAGTTAATTAACTATTAGTTAATTAACCTGAACTGGACGAGAATACAATTTCAGCCTCAGCTCCGCCCAAAGTATCTTTATTATTCTTTCCTCCTCCTGACACTGATTTCATTCCCATACTGCTTGAAACTGAGTCTGTAGGTCTGGAAGTATGAGTTTGAGTCTTTGGTAAGGATCTTGACAATCGTTTCTCTTCTTCCTTCTCAAGCAACGACTCCATTCTACTTTTAACTTGACCCTTTAACCTAAAAAGAATTATAAAATAAATAAATAAATACCGGCACAATTGTACATTTACAATGACAATTACTTTTCCAATTTCTTCTTTATTTCTTTCATGGCTGACGTTACCTCACGGCTCTCTTGTATAATGGCAAGTCCAGATTGAGCTGACTTCAATGCTTTATTGTATAATTCAAGAGCTGGCAGTCTCTCTCCTTTTTCATCAGACTCCAAGGCTTTACCTACAAACCTAAAGGACCCAATATGACCAGGAGGAGTAAGGGATCCAAACAAATTACTTCTTTGCTTCGTCAAAGTAATCCTGGATCAGACCAATTTTATTTTTGTGATGAAGTGACGACATGTCACTCATAACTGAGCTGGTGGTGCTAGCACTGGCCACAGAGGAGACTAGGGGAGGTGAGGAATG
>NW_003548943.1:5364-7668 GCF_000090795.2 Amphimedon queenslandica | reverse complement strand
AGTACAATATTAACTCAAAGCAGCTAATGGAGCAGAAGAATAATGGGAAGCAGAGAAGTGGGATAGAGTCGCGTAGCAACTTCCGATACTCAGATTGGAAGAGGACGTACTTCTTAGCGATGAATCCACGAACGCATAACACAGCTCCTATCAATACAGTCACAATAGCAATTATGACTACTTCTAGCATTACTGGTATAAACCAAAGAGTGTACTGGTACGCTATTCCTAGGTTATCGTGACGTACACAATCAGTCGAATTGAAGTCCTTTATCCAGCACCAAGCTCCCACCATACCGTACTTGTTCTTAATGAGCGGTATCAGTGCCCCAGGGATAGGCAAAACAAGGAATAGTATTAGAAGGAAAACCTCTAGCTTCTTGTTATAGACGGTTAAACGTAGTACGATGACTCTCACTAGGTATAACGATATCCACAATATTATGAGATTCTGTAACCAGCTTGTGTACATTGTGTATACGCCAGCTATGCTACACAGGGGCTGCTCAGATTCGCTTCTGTTGTAGCTAACAGATAACACTTCTAGTGTAAACGTAGGCGCTTGTATGAGAGTTGCTAGAGTCAAGTAAAAGAAGAGGCGTTGCGGATACTGCTTGATGGCTTTCATGGAGAGTATGATGACAATAGCAACTAGTGAGACGATCAATGTTGAGACACCACTGGCTGCTCGAGCTACACCGATTCTGCGTGCTTGTGAGTTGTCAAACTTATAACATACCGGTATTACGTTATCTTCTGGAATATCGGCTCCACCAAACATTATTGTGTTGCTCGAGGTGTTGCTGTACTGTCTTCTGACTTTATTATTCAAAAAGGGAGGATTAATGCGGTGTGGCGCTTGTTCCGGCCAGTCTGTAGAAGTACAAGTGATTCTTGTTTTTGTTGGGGCTTGTTTGTAGCTGGTAAAGACGATACAGGAGTTGGCTGAGCTCAAACAAGCCTCTCCTTTTCAGCCACCATTGTGATTATGAAATGTGAATCAATCAATCCAAACCAACCACGCCCTCATCATGGTGGATGCTCAGTTGGATTTGTGAGGGTTGTTTGCTTTGGCTAGTTAGCCAAAATGAAGCCAGTATACCATTATATTTAAAGTACAGGATTATGTACATGTACACTCTTTATAGTAGTTGTAATAATTTTAGTTTCAATTTAGCATCATAGACTAGTGACACTGTATGCAGGATGCAGGCCCTGCCATGTATACTTTAAGCAAGGCCATGCATTGGATGCAGCAAGAGTACATAATGTACGCTTGGATGCAGTAATTATGTACATGCATGTAGTTTACTTGTTTTTGCCTTTAAATTAGTTTTTATAATTAGTTTTATAATTATTTTTTAATTTTTTTCATAGGAGCAAGAAAGGAAGGAGAGGGAAGCTGAAGTCTCGAGGAAGAGAGAGCTAAAGAAAGCTGAGTTGGCTCAGAAATGGTCAAAAAGAGAGGAGCAAGATTTTGGTCGTATCGTGTCGTACTTTGGCATTGAATATGAAGAAGGATCAAATAAATATGATTGGACACACTTTAGGTACAACTTATTAATAATTAATTATGTACACTATTGGTTATTATGCTCTTAATTTTATTCCCGGTTCTTTTTTATTTTCCTTGTCCATAAAACGGTTAAATTATACACATGCAGTGACATTTAGCATTTACAGGTACTTCTCATATAATACGAATATTAATGGTATCATAATCATTGTTGGAGAGAATGTGCATTGATAATAAATAATTAATTGTAGGGCTATTACGATTTATTATACACATACATGTATACATGTACAGGATATCATTAATTGTATTTTAGATGCAGCTTTACATATAGCTGCAAAGATTAAGATTTTGGAGTTACATGTATTAAAATGATTATTTATAGGCAATTGGCTAATCTTGGCAAGAAGACCGATGATCGTCTTACTCTGTACTTCCATGACTTTAAGGAAATGTGTCGTCGTGTCATTAAAAGGAAGCGACCGAAGATGGGTAAGTTGTCCAGTTATAAAATGTTGAATATTATACCAATTATTGTTATTACTGTCAGTATTTCCTGCTATACAGTATGTACATGTAAATTTATGTGAAAGTAAACCATACATGTATCAATGAGTTGTTGTATATTAAAATATGCAATCTTTGTATATTGATCAGTATTAAGCTTAGTTATTATTATGTACATGTACGTGTACATGTAATTGTAGGATATTCTGGAGTTCTATTGGATCCAGTGACTGAAGACAAAGCTATCAAGTGTTTGCAGAGACTTGATTTATTATCAGCTG
>NW_003548943.1:0-2334 GCF_000090795.2 Amphimedon queenslandica | reverse complement strand
GAGAGTGAAGACGGAGGAGAAAGAGAGAACAGTGATAGTGAGGATGAAGGGACTGGAGAAGAGGAACAGAAAACAAAACCGTCTTTTGCCATCATACCAAACAACACTACACCTGTCCCTCTTGGATGGCCTAAGGTAAAGGATAAAGAGCAAAAAATAGTAAAATTTTGTTGATTTTGCCGAAAACCACTTTTTATACTTTTTGACAGTTTTTCTTTTACATGTTCTTATGTTGCATGTACATGTACAATGTATGTAGAAGTTTGAGTTGATTCTGACTTTAATTTTTCAAGTTATGAGCATTTTTTAAATGGCCAATTTTTGAAAACTACCCAAGGCTCATAGCCCATGGTTTTTTCAAAAAATGGCTCCGAAATCACCCCAAATTTTATCACATTTTCAGATGCATATTGATGTCCTTATGCTGTGTAGAAAGTTTGAGCCAATTCCGACTTCAATTTTTCAAGTTATGGCCATTTTTTAAAAATGGCCAAAATCTGAAAAATACCCAAGGCTATATATAGCCCATGGTTTTTTTGAAAAATGGCTCTAAAATCACCCCCAATTTTTATTACATTTTCTGATACATATTGACGTCCTTATGCTGTGTAGAAAGTTTGAGCCAATTTTGACTTCAGTTTTTTAAGTTATGGCCGTTTTTAAAAATGGCCAATTTGTGAAAATTATCCTAGGCTATAGCCCATGGTTTTTTTCTGAAAAATGGCTCCGAAATTACCCCAAATTTTTATGACATTTTCTGATACATATTGATGTTCTTATGCTGTGTAGAAAGTTTGAGCCAATTCCAACTTCAATTTTTCAAGTTATTGCCGTTTTTTACATGGCCAATTTATTGAGAAATACCCAAGGCTATAGTAGCTCATGGTTTTTCTGAAAAATGGCTCCAAAATTACCCAATTTCTTTTTACGTACATTTTCTGATACATGCTGATGTCCTTATGCTATGTAGAAAGTTTGAGCTGATATCGACAAATAATTCAAGTTATGAACATTTTTAAAAACAAGCCAGTTTTCGAAAAAAAGCAAAGGCTATATAAAAAAGCCCATGGTTTTTCCAAAAAATTGCTCTGAAATTACCCCAAATTTTTCATTACATTTATTGATACATGCTGATGTTTTTATGCTACATGTACATTGTATGTAGAAAGTTTGAGTTATTTCCTCCAAATAATTTAGCATTAACTTGATTCCCTTATTTATATTGTTCTTCATTTCCTTCAATCATAATAATTATTTCATTTTTATATCATTATCATTTACAGGAGAAAGCTGTTGCCATTAGAATCAGTCGCATCATTTTTGCTTTCCGTAACAAAGTCTGGCCCAAACCAATGGAAGGACTGGACCTATTCAATCCAGTCCCAGCACTAACTGAAGAGGACTCCTCCTCCTCACCCTCCCCATCACCCTCTTATGCTGACAGCGATGAAGACATAAACTCGGACTATGCCAGTGATGAGGATTATTCTATTGAAGAAGAAACAGCTCCTGTTGGAGGTCAGAGGTCAAAGCTGAGGACTCAAAAGCGTCATCAGGCTGATAGTCCCCTCACTATATCTCTGAGCCCATCTCTCAGTGCTAAGAGTTTGGTTGGGAATTCTTCGTTGGATGATAGTTTGCAGACGCCAAAGTTTCAAGTTCAAAAGGTTAGAAGTTTATTAGAGTAGCTTTATACCATATAGCCAGAAAGTTTTGTGGCAAAAAGCTTTCATAGTTTTTGTGGTTTGAAATGACACCACATAATTGAAAACCATGAATTATTTGCACGTTAATGAGAGGCGTCGGTGCTTCACTAATGATCCACGAAAATAAAAACCAAAAATAGACTGGGAGCCATCAAACCACAAAAGTTTTTTGCGATTAAAATTTCTGGCTATGATGGTAATATCATTGGGTTATACACTTGTATAAACATGTACATGCTGGTGTGTTTGCACATGAATGCTATGTGCTACATATGTAATTAGAGAGACATGTATTAGACAAATTTAATTTGGTGATTTGATGGTTTTGAGATAAATAGAAATTTACTGCCACTTCAATATTTCTGCCAAGTGTCAACTTATTAATAATTACATGTGGTTGTGACATTTCGCCAGAAATTCTTGTGACAAAAATTTCCTCTATTTAAAAGTATGTACACAATAATTTACATGCTTCGAAGCTGTGGCCACTGTCTGTACATGTACATGTATAGCAAGAGCTACACTGTAACTTAAAACCATTATATGTACATGTACCATCCTTCACAACTTTCTCAACTTAAAAAATGACTTGTATCTTTTTTTATTGACACAGCAACAAGGATGAAAA
>NW_003548942.1:6038-7668 GCF_000090795.2 Amphimedon queenslandica | reverse complement strand
ACATATTAATGAAATAGATGGTAAAGATCTACTGGAAAATGGTGTTATCTTTGTCGAAAGTGTCAGCACAATTGCAGTATTTTTAAATCAGTTTTCCTTACTTTGTAAGCTTCTTCTCCCCGGCAATGCTCTTTAAACATTATTAGGTGATAAAGAAAGACTTTTACCAGCTGTAGAGAAAGATCTATAAGCGGCCTAGAGTATGCCGAAGTTTTAAAGTTATGTATTTTTAAAAAGACATTAAAAACGGACAGAATGAATGACAGACAGACAACTAGAGTATGAAGTTTTAAAGTTATGTATTTTTAAAAAGACATTAAAAACGGACAGAATGAATGACAGACAACCAAACTACCTAATACCCGCCTACGTCTACGCGGTGAGTCCAACAAAAATTTAGGTACAGATTTCCTGGGTGTGGTCAACATTGACATGAATAATCATAGATATTAGAGTAATATCTATGGAATAATCCTTCAACGCTTAATTATATTTTATTGTTCCAGATTCCAATTAACTAGATTAATTCATTGGGATTAAAAAGTTATTGTGGTTCATACCATAATAAATGCTGCAATGAGAGGGAATACTGAGAGTAGGACAGCAGTGAGATGTGCATTAATCCAGAACACGACGCCAACTGATATGATTGGTTGTTGGGTAACAAGAGACATTCTATGTGACAGCACTTTAAATGACAGCAGTGTATGAGGCTAGTCTATTGGTTAGCTCACCAGTTCTGGGAAAAGAAGAGGGGGGGAAGAGAAGCAATGCTTATTGCATATTTCACATAATATCTATGATTTTGGCATGTCTATACATCAAAAGGTCAAATCATCACTCAGCCCTAGAGTTATAAAGTCATCAGCAACCTGATAGCAAGGGAAAGTTATGACTGAAACAAACAAGAATAAGCAATTCCACTGAAAGATCACTGAATAGTTCTGTGTATACAATGCACAGTAATAGTATATCTTTGGCAAAATTGTTTTTACAATAGTATACAACTCTCCTGCCATATCAGAGAACTACAATGTAGTAGTTATGACAGCTATAAAATTGTTTAATTTTATCTGAGATTGTTGAATAGACTAAATAAACGAGCAGAAATTATTAATTTTATAGCTGTATAAACTACTATAGTTCTTTATATGGCAGGGGAGTTGTTACCATTGTAAAAACAATTTTGCTAAAGGTATACTATTACTATGCATTGTATACACAGAACTATTGATCTTTCACTTGAACTGCGATTAGTGGAATTGCTCATTCTTGTTTGTCTCATAACTTTCCCTTGCTGATGATTTTATAACTCTAGGGCTGAGGATTGTATGGGTGATGATTTGACATTTTGATGTATAGACATGCCAAAATTATAGATATGTGAAATTAGTCTTGCAGGGCCTGCAATGTTAGAGTTTGCGGGTGGAATTCAGCAAGGCAGTTCTAGTTAACTCAACAAGTTGATAAATAACAAAGAGTAAATACAAGAGAGATGAGAGAGAGAGAACAAAAACAGAACCATTCAGGAATAAGACTATAACAAGAAGATAACCACAGAAATGTGCATGCATCAGAACTTATATCATGGATAACAATATTCATACACAGTAATAATAACCACAAAACT
>NW_003548942.1:0-1740 GCF_000090795.2 Amphimedon queenslandica | reverse complement strand
TCTTGTACTGACTTTCCATCTTGTAGTCGTAGCATATGTAGCTTGCGACGGAGTATCAACTTGTTACACCAGTTCTTCTTTTGGAACTGACTAGATAGCTTTGTCCAGACCTTTACAGGATCAGTTGGCTGACCAAGAATATAGAGTAAGGACGGATCGATAGATAGAACTATTGTGGCGAGCGCCTTGTCCTGTCTAGCTCGATACTTCATGATGACTGCTTCATCTGCACCAACATCCGGAGGAGCTTCAGATTCATTCACAATGCTCCACAGTCCTTCTCTCATTAGGGCCATCTGGCACTGCAATTTCCATGTGCTGTAGTTGCTTCCATTGAGTGGAACTAGTACACCTTTAGCTTCAGTTGCCATGCTGCTGGGCTCATAACCTGTTAGAGTTTGCGGGTGGAATTCAGCAAGGCAGTTCTAGTTAACTCAACAAGTTGATAAATAACAAAGAGTAAATACAAGAGAGATGAGAGAGAGAGAACAAAAACAGAACCATTCAGGAATAAGACTATAACAAGAAGATAACCACAGAAATGTGCATGCATCAGAACTTATATCATGGATAACAATATTCATACACAGTAATAATAACCACAAAACTAAAAATACATTTACAGTAGGTAACATAACATATTTACATGTAATATCAGATTGATAAGTGCTAATATAATACTTCTTACATGCAAGGTCTGCGAGACTAATGTGAAATATGCAATAAGCATTGCTTCTCTCTTCCCTCCCCTCTTTTTCGCAGAATTGGTGAGCTAACCAATAGATTAGCCTCAGACCCTGTTGTCATTTGAAGTGCTGTCACTATAGAATGTCTCAATACTAGCTCATTACATAAAAACAACTCATATCAATGGGCATCATGTTTTGGATTAATGCATGTCTCACTGCTGTCCTATACTCTCAGTATTTCCTCTCATTGCAGCATTTATTATGGTATGAATGAAAATAACTTTTTAATCCCAATGAATATCACTAATCTAGTTAACGGGGATCTGGATGTCTCATGAACTATATAATTATTATATATCACACTGATACATATCATGATGTTATCTACATGTACATGTAGTTCTGCTGAAGAGAGGCAGCAATCATTTATGCCATGCAATGCATGCATGGTTTTCCTATTTGTTTGAATATAACTTATTTGCTGTGTAATATCACACTGTAGATTTATACCCATTCATTATTCTTACCATTATTATCAAAACTTTCTTGTTCTGCCCATGTTCTCTAGGGATGAGTTTTGTGGTTCACATACATGACTATTGGTGTATAGAAATGAGATTTCATGTAACTTTACAAATTAAGTACGAAAAACTAATGATTGAGAGGCAGGAAAGCAATATGACATAGAATGTTGTGCAGAGAGAGAGAGGTAGTCACTGAGAAATACATGATGTATATAAGCATGCCATGTTTACTCCAAGATCAGGGATATAGATCTATCCTGGCACATTGCTTTTACAATGGCAATGGTACAACTCCCCTATACCTACCATAGGAGAAGTAATGTAGCAGTAATGTTATTGGACTGCTTTGTTCCGTTGAATGACAGCTAGTTGGCTATTATAAACTGGAAATTATTCTACTCCTCCACTTGATCACTATTTCCTGCATTCATTATGATCATATCATCATATCCCTCCC
The DNA here is from genome assembly GCF_000090795.2 of Amphimedon queenslandica. Taxonomy (NCBI): domain Eukaryota; kingdom Metazoa; phylum Porifera; class Demospongiae; order Haplosclerida; family Niphatidae; genus Amphimedon; species Amphimedon queenslandica. The sequence continues at coordinate 70 of NW_003548942.1, read as the reverse complement.
CTTTTTGATATGATTATAATTAGTCTATCATCTCATAATACTATTATATATAATTTGACGACTGCGAGAT
>NW_003548940.1:6456-7670 GCF_000090795.2 Amphimedon queenslandica | reverse complement strand
TTTTTTATAAAAATTAATTCACACGTACTGTACCTCAACAGTTTCTTTAAGACATTGAGTAACAAACTAATAAAATAAAATATAAGAGGTATGACACATGTTAATATACATGTACATGTATGTGTAGAGAGAGATCTACATGTACATGTATCACAATATCTAATATTTTTATCTCTGATGAAAATTTCTTGGCCACTTTCACCCAACACTTTAACACTAGGGCCTTGACATCACTGGAAGCTAATTAATATTCATTACATTTAATTAATATATCAATTAATTAACTACAAACTTACAATGATCAATGAGTGATGCTATTTGGTTCTGCTGGTCACGTGAGAGTGACGTGACTAGCGGAAGAACCCCACAAAGCAAGTTAACGAGGAGGCTACATATTTCGATATTACTCTGACGAGTTTTCCATATTCGGTTAAATAGAGTCAGGGCCTCATCTAATGAAGATACTATACCAGAGTAGAGAGAGTCTTCAAGAAGTAAAAGTGTTTCTAATACGCTTTCCTCTTCTTCTGCTGTGGAAGCTTCTTCAAGCAGCAGGATGGGATCCTTTGAGTCTTTCTTTAAGGTCTTAGAGGACTTGAGCTTCAACGTTACACCTTCCTCTTCTTCTTTCTCTCTCACTACTTCGAGTGTAGTCACTCTTGCTCTCTTCCTACTGCTTCTCTCCATCAAAAACAGGCAAAGAGCATGACCAATTCGAGAACCAATTGACCAGTTTTAGCAGTTCATGACCACGTGCTTGGGCAAGGCAGAGCTTTTTGGGCGTGTACGTTTCATATTATTGTGCGTGGGTGTTAAGCACTATCACCCACGCAATTAGTGTAGCTACATAGAAACAACCAAAAAATTCATTAATTTTTTTATGATCTATCAGGAGCCATGAATCTATGCAATTCAAGTTATGATAATATTAGCATTATTTAATGGTAAGAATTTACTCTAAGGTAAGTTTCTACTACGGTAATCGATAAAAGTGCAGCACAGATGCAACTCCTAAGGAGCAAAAACTACATATCTTGGACATGGTTCATTTTTCCAACCTGCATTTAGCTCTATCAGGACAGAATGACAAGCCACAACTGGCAAGTGACAAATAATTTTGACTATTTGCTAGAGCTTTTAAAAGCATATTTAAAATGACTGCGGGCCTATACATATCAGAAAATCATTAAGCATGCAAGCAGTTTACTTCAAAT
>NW_003548940.1:0-1933 GCF_000090795.2 Amphimedon queenslandica | reverse complement strand
TGTGTATTATGCATGATGTAAAATTACAGGCATCTATTTAACATTATAATGGAAATTGCTATCCTAATGGATCATTTTTTTTGGAATAGCACTGCCAATTCAGATACTGAAGCTATATTATGTGTGTTACCTGGTGCTAGGCTAACTACTGGTCAGTGGGTTAGTGTTGCTGATCCTGATGATCCTGTTGACTGTAACAGTAATAGTGCCAGTGATCCTTTTCGTTGTACTTCTGTTGCTTCTCCTGATGCTACTCTCAATCTTTATCTTGCTGGTGGACTATCAGCAGCTCAAGAAGGATGGTACAAGTGTTGTCTACCCACTGCTTGTTCAGATCCTAACACTAACATCATCTTTGCTAATATATTCAGTAAGAGGAAATTATAGTCACTTGTTGATGTAATAAATTTCATTTGTAGGATATGCAGAAATAGAATCATATACCTTTGCTGATCTTCCTTCTGATATGACAGTATATCCTCAGGAATACAAACTGAATTGTATCAAACCAGATTGTTTTGGTATGGTATTATTATGAGCCTTGATAGTAATGCACTGTCTAATTACACTAATTGTGATGATCGAATAAATAATTGTCTTGGTGCTGTGTTAGTTAGTAAAACCAATACAATATGATTTACTGTTACTATCACATGCATGGGATGGAATGACTGTCAGTAGTGGATCAATCAGTCAATCAACCACTGGAGATCAAACATATCAGTGTGTACTACATAATTTTAGTGGTGGTTATGATAGAACATGTACTTTAGCCATTAAAGGTAATGACCTTTTTTTGCTACCAAAAATATATCCAGCATTTATTATTATTAGTACCAGCAACTGCCCCCTCTTCTCTTACTGAGGTCAACAAGACAGCTACCACTATCACTGTCAGTTGGACTGCACTTGATTCATCTGATGCTGATGGATATGTCAGTAGTCAATGTCACTAGTGACACAGACACTGTGCAGACAGTACAGGTGGAGGGAAGTAGTAATAACACAATCACACTGAATGGACTGAGAGGAGGAACAACTTATAGCATCACAGTCAGAGCCTATCAACAATTACTATGACCTGCTAGTAGTGCAATCAAAGTACCCTGAGTAGCCTCTTGCCACTAGCCAGACCCAGCGGCAGGCTGATTCCCCAGCCTACAATCATTTTAGTCTCGGGGTCAAACCCTTCAACCCCGACACTAACAGCCTCATTGGGCCTGGTGGATCCCAATGACTGTAGGCTGGGGAATGGTATATCTGGGTAATGGGGAATATCTATGGTCTGGCTAGAGAGACTATCCCCAGCCTACAATCATTGAGATGACTGTAGGCGGCGGGGGAATGGTCTGGCCTGGCACTGTGGCCAGCGAGACTACTTGATGTTATTTGGTAGTCCTTGTTGTATATGAGTATATCTTGTTCTGGAGGTTCTCTTCTCTTGTTATTAGAGAGAGAGAGAGAGAGAGGGCTCCAGTTAATTGTCAATCAAAATGTCAATAGTGTCTCCATAGCAACAGTGACAAACACCACACGTCACTCACGTGATCCAAAATGGCGACTTTGAGAGAAGCTTGTCTGGATGCATTTAAAAGAAGTGATCATGAAAAAGCTGTTCTTTTATTACGTTTACAGATTCCGCCTATATTACTTAACCAGGATGCACCTGGCCTGCTTTATTATTCTATAAGTAATGGCTGGTTAGATGTTACAAGAGATCTCGTAAGCGGTTACTCTCTTTTTGGGCCACCGTATGAATGCTACTATAATGGTCTGTCCTATCTTTATATTGCTGCTAAAGGTAATCACGTTGATATTGTTGAATATCTTATTAAAGAGTATGCTGGCTGTGATCCAATGATGAATACTAGTAAAACTGACAGGGTCCCTGTTCTTCATTTTGTAGCTAGTGCAGGTTTACTTGATGTCTGAA
>NW_003548939.1:4879-7671 GCF_000090795.2 Amphimedon queenslandica | reverse complement strand
AGGATGTGCTATATCCAATTGTGGTGCTTGTTATTATTCATATAATGATCTACCATTCCCTCCATTACCTGGTTCTTGTCCTAGTGTGTGTCCATTGGTTAATGGTCAAGTGGATGAGTCCTGCATGGCAAGATGGGGACAGTGTGTCCAGAGATCATATTATACCATTTATAAAACTGTGAGTCATATACTAATCAATTGTGTTTTTAAATTATTTTCTTTTCAAAGGTTTCTGAGCGTGAGAGGTTTAAAGATAACTTCCGCTGCTGGCCTCATCAATGCTAATATTAACTAGACAATAACTAGTAAAAGACTATAGTTATGATTTCCTTTTTGTTAGATCTAGTTCATCAATATTTGTAATTGATGATTTATAATAGACTAACATGACCTAAGTCCACTAAGAGCAATAAAATGGTTTAACATACTGAAAAAGTATGAAAGAAAAAAGAGATATTACAGAATAGAGAGACAGTAACATTGATCTCAAAGAAATTATGATTGAAGGATTGTGGTGGTTAACTGTGACATAATATTAGAAAGTCCTTTGTGCCAATTGTAATGTGCAATATGATTACTGTATGCCTGCAATATGGATTTTACAATGCCATTATATTTTTAGTGCAAGTATCTAGTAAATGTGCATGCATATTATGCTTATAATTGAATGGAGTTTAACATTGTTTTCCTACAATAAATTTGTACAGCTATAAATATTAAATTCCCTACTAGATCTGAGCAACTGAACATCTATTTTTCTAATGAGGACTGATAGAGGCTATCCATTACTAATAGACAAACATTTTATTAGATAGCAGAAACTAGTAATTAAATATATCATGCATGACCTAATCATCCATGATACATTCTTTTATATGCACATTGGGTGTGGACTGTGGTCATACACATATAATTTACTATTCAACCTTTATAACACTGTGTCTGTGTCATTGGGGCTTTATTCTCTAGTTAATGATTGAAGATGATGATTCTCTCTCTTTTGTTTGCTCTTTTATTATGCCTGCAATTAGGTCATGGTAAGTACATGTTGCTTTAATAATTCTAGTAGATTCTAGATGTAGCCTGTATAAATAACTATTTTATATTGTAGGAGAGAGTTACAATAATTCTGCTACTAGTTTTTACTTTGGATTAATGAGAAGTTCCTTTTCACTTGAAATCTCAACTTTATCTCCTTGCAATGTCACGTATAACCTCACTGTAAAGTCATTCAATTACGCCGTTAATGGAAGAATAACAAGAAATATCCCAAATCCAAGCCAAAATGTTCTCTCACTTTTTGAAACACACTCCAATTCTTTTGAAGACCGCCCGGCCCGAAAAGGACGGACGGACGGACTGATGCGGACCCGACAGGACCATAAATATCCATGTAAAGGACAATCATTCATGGATAGTCTGTCTTTAAAACACTTCTATACTTGGACAATAAATTTATGTACGTATTAACTATGCTAGGACCAATAGAAGAGGTCATGTTAGCGAAAATTTTACTTTATCAATGCAAAATTGCTATTACAGGCTGCATGAAGCATCACAATACTGAACCATCACTTGAATTCTATTTGTTATTCTTAACAGGAGTTCAGTGACACCATTTTAATGATTTTTCTATATTATTTGGTGTAAGTCTAATAATAAACATAGTGAAATTTTATGATTAATTTTTATCAGTGCTATTACATGCAACACTATACTGAGATACTGATTTCATTTAATTATACAATTAAAATAATAATAGTTCAATATCCTTAAAATCACTGCTCTTTAAAGATAAGGAGACCCTTTGAAATAGTTATATTGAGCTTTAGAATTTAGCCTAAAAAGTAGTTATCCTACGTAATAAATGTAAAAATTATACAGCTACTTCTAGCATATTTATTTTTGTCATACCTGGGCTAGGAATGCCACAATTTTTTTGCAGATCCCGTTTCAATGCTTGTAAACCATTGTAAAGAGTTGCTCAGCACTAAGCAACTCTGGTTGCAACCAGTGGCGGATCTGGGCCCGGGCCTAGACGGGCCATGGCCCGGGCATCAGAAGTCAGTAATGAGATTCATTAGATGCAATGTAAACAATTCCCTGCCTCAAGTTTTGATAAAGCAAACCACAAGCCACACCAGAGTACTTACAAGTGCTTGAAGAGCATTATAAGCACAGCATAGATGAGGAAATTGTTGAAACCCATCATAAAAATGGCCAAAAGATGCATAACCATAAAATAACTGGTTGAAAAGTGGACACACCCACTTCCTGGCCCTACCATTAACTTGCACCCAGATCCGCCACTGGTTGCAACGCTAATAGTTATTGTCTTCCTTCTATATAAAAATGATATTCCATTTCAATAGCAAATTGTACCTGAAACTGTGAAGCATGAGAGTCATAAGCTATTGCCTCAAAAATTTTGAAGGTATCTAATAAACAATGTTATGACAGAGCATAACCATTACAATAGAATTTATACTTGGACAACACATCAGAACACTCCATCACAACACAGTATGATGTATAGGCAAACTAAAAGTCAATTAATTTTAACAATAACATATTAGATACACATAATTTGCACAGATAAGCACCACAGTCAATGAAACTGTCCAAGTTGTTTGAGTACAAACTGTTGCAATAATAAACTAAAATTTGTAAGTTTGTACATACTACTTCATAGTATGTTTGTAAAGTTTGAAAAGTTAAACTTCTGTGTGTGCACCCCTATCTTTTTTTCAAATACATTGACAGCACACTATTCAATTTGAACAACAAAACAT
>NW_003548939.1:1437-3957 GCF_000090795.2 Amphimedon queenslandica | reverse complement strand
GCTGCTTATGATCACTATGTTGATAATATTTTTATTCGTTACATACTATAGCCTGTGTTATAACAGTTAGATCAACAGATAAGCTCTTGAGCTATTCCTTTTCACTTTGTAAACATGCAACCATTGCCTGTGATATTGAGAAAACAGACTACTACTAGATCTAACTACTGAGCAGTCAACACACTCAGCATCAGCTCAGTGTGCCTTATTCAGTCAAGAGACAAGTTATTTTGAAGTCCTATCATGACTGTACCCCCTAAATGGCAAAATGGACCATGGTCTGGAAATTTGTCTTTTTGCTTTATCACTAATATTTTCTCATAATTATTATTATTCATTCTTTTTAATCTTTATTATTATTGTTCAGCTAATTACTATTATTATTTATTCCGGCATTCCACCAATCATTCACAGTCATAGTCTCTTAAAATTTTACTATTAGCTATTGTTACTCATTTAGCAATTTGTGTTTATTGTAGGATGTCAGCATGGCTTGCTGGCAACCCTTCAATAATAATTTATCAGTTCTCATTGTATTTCCCAATTTCATTTGTAATATAATTATGCTTTGGTTTAATAATTGTAAAACCTTCATTAAATTAAAATAATTATTAAATTAAATTAAAGTAATAAATTGAGATGTTTGTATAAGAAATATTGATATAGCTACCCCTGGCCAAAGCAACTTAAACACGTGAATAAAATTCACTTGATAAGGGACCTATAGCAGTTTAAATCAATTTGTACTGAAAATGGGAAATGTATGTATGAACAAACTTGAAAATTAATGACTTAATAGCATCTAATAATTTTTTATTGGAATGGAGTGATCATAAACAGCCTACCTGTTCTGAAACTGCAAAAATGATAAAGTTCTTATCAAAAACTCAAATAGAGCTAATAAAAGTTCTGTCCTGAAGCATAGATATCATTCTTTCAGACAGATCAGTCAAGTTTCAGTACAGATCCGCGAGCGTTCCGCGTTGATCCGCATTTCAGCCCGATCCGCATTTGATCCGCATTTTAGGCTGGCCCATTTTGTTTGGGGGGGGGGGAATCCTACTTAGTAACGCTACCGCGTTACTAATAATTATGACTTTTTGTAGCACCATGACAACTGAATTTTTGCAAATGAAACCAGATAGTATCATCCCATTAATTTGACGAAATTAAAATCATTCCTTCATGCATGTATAAAAGTCATGGGTGGATTGGTTCTCCAAATACTCCAATTATGTAAATGTATTTTTGTATGTGACCATAGATACTGTATAGCTAGAAATTTTTTTGGAAAAATCGCAGAAAGTTAATCCTCAAAATTTTGGTACACAATTTATTGACCTAGATCTATTTAAATTAAAAGGCATGATAAATTCGTAAAATAAAATCCACAAAAGCCATTTTGATGACAATTTGCAAAATATTTGGGCCACTGACAAAAATTTCTAGCTATACGGTACTATACAAACACAAGCTAAAGTAGGATAGGATACAGTATGATATTTTTGCTGCACAATGGGCAATGGGTCTGGCCGCTACGTCAGCTTAAGATGATTATCAATTCTCATGAGAAGCAAACAGCATAAGTGCATTCATTCATTTATCATTATGACCCAGCTCGCTCCGGCCCCACGTGCGTGAGATGGTGCATGAATACTATCATAACAAAAGAATCCGCCTCCAGTCCTCAGCAGGTTTGACCAAATTTGGTCATATTAAATAGCGAGCCTGGGGTAGGCGGCCACCCCAGCTGTCGTTCGCTCCACTGACATAGCTTATTACCTAGTGAAGGATATTGGGGCTATAGCCAGTGCAATGGCAGGACCAATGGAGAAGTTGCAAATCAAATTTTGCATTTACTGTCCAGAAAGCAAATTAAAAGAAACAAAGAAAGGGCTATTATATTGCAGCATTTGTCTACGTAAAAAGAAGGAGGACCCAAAAACAACGCCATTTACCATTCCAAAAGAAATGACCTTGGAAAATATAGATTTGAAATTCATAGAGAACATGAAGCATTGTATGTACTGTGGTGAAGAGTTAACCGAAGATGAAGGAAGTATTATCTGCATTGATGGATGTGGAAGCCTGAATATAACAAAAAGTTAGTTCAGTTGCATAACAGGTTATACTGAATAAATAGTTAAGCATGCAATCTACTTATTATCTTAAAAGTCCTTTTAAATCAACAAAGAAGATTTTGTAGGCATTTTGCTCATAGTTAAAACAAGCGTATAGAGGTTCTGCGCTACGCGAGTCAATTAATTAATGAACTTCCTTGATAACTGTTGCTATCTGCCATGTTGGGTGTCTCAGAGCGCGATAAATTAGCACATAGGTGTACGTAACTAATTGCAATGCCTGAGCACACTTGTTGTATTATAAATTGTGAAAGCAGGTGTAGCCTATCATCTTCAACTACAAAATTCTTTAGAATTCCTAAAAATAATTCTTCACCAGGGAGAGCAGACAAAGTGTCTTAGTGAAAGAAGGCTCACTATAAGCCATGTCCAGAAAAAA
>NW_003548939.1:0-1427 GCF_000090795.2 Amphimedon queenslandica | reverse complement strand
GTGACTTCCTAGAAATCCACACACTTGCAGCAGGCCTCAATAGGGCCGTTGGGTACTCTCTTTAGTATTATTTACTCTTGATAATATACTACATGAAATATCTATAATATCCATGTTTCATTGCAATAATGAATTATTGCCATGGCAACGGGTCAGATAACTGCAGTCTGGTGCGAGTATGGAGCTTCATTAGCCACTTAAAACTTTCTAGAAGTCTTTTAGGTTGAAGTGAAGACTGTAGATTCTTTGTGTATACTTGATAAGAGGGCAAGCGTGGCATTTCAAGAGAATGGTCTGCTTGACGGCTTGAAAAGCTACTCTATCCGACCTTCTAGCTACAACAGACTGTTTGTCATGCAGTGCCTAAGTAAGCTCATGAAGACATGGGAGAGTCTAGGAAGAGAGCAAATGTCTTTACCCAGTACTAAGGCACTCAGGGCAGTGATTCAATGTAGGGGTGTCCTGATTATGCTAATTTTTTTTACCTATAATTCTATTCAGAAATTATCAAAAAACCCCTTTTTGCTTGGCCATGTGATGTGATTTTCACGTAAACGGCGTATTATTGATAACCACATATAAACAATACTATTATTGTATCAGCGTAGCTAATTGGCTTAATTATCTCCCAACATGAAGGAAAAGGCCATTCTCCTAGGATGTAACTATGCAAAGTCATCTACAGTCAATTTCTTTTAGAAAAGTAGCTTGTAATTGAAGTAGTTGACTTCCTTGAGGACGATTAACCAGAATGTGTGCTATAATAGCTAGGTGGTGCATGCTGCACTTACACCTCTTTTGAAGTCGGTTGTCCATCTGTACTGCACATGCGTGGTTGTTGTCCATTCATTTTAGTGCATCTGCGCATGGGCAGTCTGCAAAATTAAACTTTTGAAGGGGACAACGGACCAGAAAAAAGGTGTACTGCGCTTTTGACTCCACTTGGATCATTGCGTGTTCCGTAAACTCTTCCCCTCCATACTATGTGCATGTATTATGCAGTTTACAGAGCACGCAAATGTGATCCAAGTGAAGTGAAAAGCGCAGTATCTATGATCAAGAGTAGATGATAGTTAGAGAGAGTGTCGAACTGCACTATGCTAGCTGGAATATGACCGCGTAGAACTAAGTCACGTGAGACCTGAAGCGTGGGTGTACCTACTAAAAGCACGTGTAGAAGTTTGCATAAGGAACAGTGGAGAACACTTCATACTAGTACACTTTATAATCCTGCTGAAGCCTGTTATGCAGTGCAGCTACAGCAGAGACTCCAAAACGGCCAGTAAACCTTGTTGAGCAAACTAGGCAGCCATTTTATTCTTCCCAGCCACACCTAGTTATGCGGGAATGCCCAAAGATGTGCAAGTTCTACGCGGTCATATTCCAGCTAGCATACAGCGTCTTTCACTTCACTTGGATCACTTTTT
>NW_003548937.1:4023-7672 GCF_000090795.2 Amphimedon queenslandica | reverse complement strand
AGGAGAGAGTGTTAATTGTGTACAAATCATGTGTGCTTTGCGTGGTAGTATGTGTGGATGTGTGTGCAGAAACAGTAGAGTCACAGTTTTCATTGTCCAAATTGTTTACATGGCGGGAGGACCTATCTTTTCTCTGTGGTGGCTTTGAGGTAGCTGGCTTCTGTGGTTTGCTCCTACAGACCTTTCCTATGTGACCAAGTTTACCACAGTTATGACACTTGGCAGTACTGAAGCGACAGGTGGAAGGTGAATGAGCATTCCCACATCTGTAACACGGCTTCATAGGAGGTCTCTTGTCTGCTGTGCGGTTGATACCATCCTGCTGCTCTTTCTTTGTACTCGCGAGGTCACCTTTCATCATGTGAGCATGCTTCTTTGCCCCTTCTAAGCCTGTAGCAAGTTCCACAGCACGACTAAACGATAGATCATCCTTCTCTGTGAGTAGCCTGCTTCTTATGAACTCCTGTCGTAGTCCACAAACAAATCTGTCCCGAAGCGTCTCGTCAAGAGCGTCTTTCTTGAAGTTACATCTTGTAGCTAGTTTGCGTAGCTCTGCAACGTAGTCAGCAATAGTTTCCAGGTCTCCTTGCCTTCTGCAACCAAACTGATAACGTTCTGCAATTATAGATGATTTGGGGTGAAAATGAGAGGTAGGTTTCCCAATCAGCTCATCTAGTGACTGAGTCTCTGGCTGCTCGTATATATTTGCAAGCAGTTCGTAGGTTTCGTAGCCTATCAATGTCAGGAACACTGATTTCTTCCTCTCCTCTTCTATGCCATTTGCCTGTACATAAAACTCAAATCTCTGAGCGTATCTCTTGAAATTGTGACAAGCTGGGTCAAACGGTTCCAACTGTCCACAGATTGACATCTTCTCTTTTTAGCCTCGTCGCCAAATATGTGGTAACTTTGGGACTTAGTGACAATAATAGCACGCGTTTGCTCTTGATAACAAGATATTTTACAAAGAAGTAACTAAGAATTAACTAAACAACTAACTAAGTATCGTGTATGCAGTACAGAACTTAAAAACATTAAAAAGGTTCTATATTTAGGTACATTACATAATCACTAATAATAACATAACCTAACCATTAATAATAACATTAACACTAATAATAATTACAATATCAATACTAACTACATAATAAAATTAGTTTACTACAAATGAGCTTTATACTCATTAAACATATAATAAGCAGTATACCATATAGTGCCAAATTTTTGAGGGCTATAAAAAAAATTGGCAAAATCAATTTTGCAGATTTAATTAAAAAATTCATGTCATCTTGTACGGTAATAATTTGATTTTCGCAAAATCAATTTTCACAAATCTTTTATACCGTATTTCCTCTAAAAATTTGTCGCATCAAGTTTTGTATTTGTAATTTTTAAAAACGAATTTTTAGAGGGAGAGTAGCTATGAAGCTCAAAAATAAATTATTTTGTTGAATTTGGAGGGATCCATTAATATACAAAACCAGCTGTATATTAACCTGGCTATTCAGAGTATCCTTCTCTCATACTGAACTTAGGTAAGTGATGAAATTAGAACCACGTGGAACAATAATATTAAAAACGAATTTTTAGAATGAATTATGGTAGAAATTTTGAAATAATTATTTATTTTCGAATTTAGAGCGTCGAATATTTAGAGGAATTACGGTAAATTGTGACACCCATGAAATTTATAGCCTTTGAATACAGTAGTTCTTGGCTTGTGCTTATACACCGCACATGTACATGCAGGTAGTACTACTCTAGTACTTCTAAGGAAACTAATAAATAAAATTCTAATTACATGTGTACATTACATTGCCTACAAATAACTTACATAGTTTGAATGTGAAGGATCAGCTCCTTTCTTCAACAGTAATTCTACAACATCACAGTTTCCTCCCCTTGCTGCTTCAATAAGAGCAGTATCTCCTCTCTATAATAACAAGGTAATAATACATTACATGAAGTTTCTAGTGTTGCAATTGTTCCCCTAAAAAAGATCATGTCCAGAAATGGAATGTCATTGGTAGGAAATTTCTAGTATACTTTCTGCATACTCACTTTTAATTTTATACAGTGTAGTAATGGTAGGATTGGTTCAGCACCATACAACTTGAAAAGCAAAGAAGTTGATCAAAGTGCCGGTTTCTGTTTAGTTTGTTCAACACTATAGCTATTGTTTTGCCAAAAGTGATCCTGATCTGTGACTGTTCTAATGGTAACCGACCTTCTAGAAGATACCATGGTCATTGACGCCATTTTTACATCAAGATTGATCAATTTAAAAAATTTTTCCTTTTTTGAAGGGTCAAAACTACAACACTGTTTATTTTGAGGACTTTGCCGGTTAAAAAACTTGAAGTAAAACTTTTTTAAAGCACAATGGTGTATAAATTAAGGGGTAGTATTATGCAAATCATAGGAACCTGAACAGGCAAAGTTGTGCAATTTTGCGCTACGGGTTGCATGAATCTCAGCCAGTGCAACACAAACAAGTTTCTCAGTGCCTCAGGATAACTAAATGAACCTTAATAATGATCTTTTTAATAGTTTAGAAATACAGAGAATCTTTAACAGCAAGAATACCATCAAAATTTGCATTCTGACACTGTTAGTGTCACACTTGCCGTCAAAACGTCAGAATAAGATAAAAATAACCCCTGCACTTTAATTATAAGAATCATAGAATGCTTTCACAGTGTCATGAAGTCACAGCCTTACACTAGACACAAGTTATTTTGCCTCAGAGAGGCACTGAACCATCTTCATGCTCCACCATTACTCGTTGCTATGGTGACATCAATGAATATCATTAAATTAATGTGACCACTCCTTGCATTGCAATTTCTGGACATGTAAATATGCATAGTATGTGGTTCTTTCACATTGTAGTTTAGACAAAACAACTAAGGGTAGCCTTGTGTATACCTGGCCAGACACTGTTTCAGTGTCACAGAGAATAGGGGTCTGACTATGTGAGAATAGTTACAGTAGTTAAAGGATAGAACATGATGCAAGACGTAACATTAATTTTTAGAATCATACATGAATGAACAAGAATTTGTAGCTACATGACTGTACATGAGTGCATACAGTACATCATGTAAATGTAATGTACAGTAAGCAGTATGGAAGTGGTTCACAAAAGCTTTGTGAAACAGTTAATTAGCTTTTCATTTCTAAAATCTTGGTATACACATGTAGTACATGTATGTGTGAACTAAATTTATTTTTGTCAATATGCAACTGATACGGCCAACAGTGAGAGTACTATATACAATATAAAAAGGTGGAGTAGCTTCTACCTTGTACTCATTCTCATGCAGGAACATCTAGATACATGTACATTGTACCTGTACATTTCAAATTCTTTTGCTATGCTTCAAACATTTACATGTACACTACATGTACATCACCTACACTGTTGTGTACATAAATAAGTATAGATAGTGGTTTGTCATTAATATTCCTAGTTATTAAATGTATTATTGGTTTTAGTGCTATCATTAATTGCTATATGTACATGTACATTTTATGTTTTGTTTATCATTATTATTATACTGCATGTACATCTAAAAATAGTACAATTCACTATCTTCTGTCATTAAGTTTTGTACACTAAATTTCTAAAAAGAAAACATGTGTAAAT
>NW_003548937.1:0-1917 GCF_000090795.2 Amphimedon queenslandica | reverse complement strand
GTATTAATGAAACTGAATACAAGGTTTGTTAATTGCATTTTAATGACCTGCATGGGACCCATGAGATGTACATGTATACACAAGTATTACATGCAAATATATCGGAACAAATAACAATTAAGATGCTTTACCAATCAGCCCACAAATTTTGCATAAAGTGGGTGAAACCAGAAAACAAAATGGCAGCTTACACATGGGAGCTTTCTAACAGCAAGATATCATATAGAGAGAGAACCTCTATAAGTCTTAATAAGAACCCAGCTATGCATGCAAGATAGTGAAAAAATTAGGAATATTTTTATACTAATTAGTATTCCTAACTAAGGCAACAGTTAGTACATGAATTTCTAATTATAAGATACATTGTACATGTAGCTATACATGTACATGTACGTATAACAATAATATATTCTAATAATGATAAAATGAATATTAATTAAAATAACTTACATAGTTTGAATGTGAAGGATCAGCTCCTTTCTTCAGCAGTAATTCTACAACATCAGAGTTTCCTCCTCTTGCTGCTTCAATAAGAGCAGTATCTCCATCCTATAATAACAAGATAACAATAGATTGGTTTTTAATGTTTTCATTGTCCCCAATAGATAGATTTGTGTAGCATGTGGTTATTGTACATTGTATTTAGTACTCTGCATGTTGTACATGTATAAATATAGTTTAAACAAAACAACTAAGGGTGTATGCCTGGCCAGACACTGTTTGATTGTCACAGAGAATAGGGGCATGACTATGTGAGACGAGTTAAGGGTAGAACATCATGCAAGGTATATTATTAATTTGACATTGGAATTAAATAGACAGGGAGAATCCTTTAGGATCATATATGTATGAATGAGACTTTATTAACCCATACTATACATGAGTGTACATAAGTGCATACAGTACATTATGTAAATGTAATGTCATGGGTGAAGTTGAATACAATATACAGTCTACACCAGGGTTGGGGCGAAGTACTTTGAAAAGTACTTAAGTAAAATCCAAGTACATTTACAAAATACTTAAGTATAAGTACAAGTACATGATCGCTTTTGACAAAAGTACTTAAGTATAAGTACAAATACTTGGATATGTACTTAAGTATAAGTGTAAGTACTTTTTAGAGTCGATTTAATTATATTACAATCAATTACTATTACATGTATTGAACATTAATCTTCAAAACATGAGCTCCTGTTCAGTTACAGTTAGAAATAAGTGAAGAGACTGGCCAACTACCCAGCTAAAGACAAAGTAGTGATACTGGAATTTGCACTTGCTTTCTGTGATACACTGATATAGTATTGAAAGTACATGTAATCACACCAGCTGTGGTAATAATATACACATTATACAATCTGTGCTTAAAAAGACTTAAAAGTACTTAAAAGACTTATAAGTACGTGAAGTACATCAAGTACATAGACTAATACTTAAGTATAAGTACAAGTACATTGGTAAAATTTTAAAAAGACTTAAGTATAAGTACCAGTACCAAAAAATATGTACTTAAGTGCACTTAAGTACAAGTACCAATGTACTTCGCCCCAACCCTGGTCTACACAAAGGCACTACACTTCTCTGAACACTGGAAGTGTAGGAAATCATATGGTTTCCCCAATGGATACCCATACTATTTTACTTATTTCTCTTACATAGATACTTAAACAGTGCTGTAACTAGCACCATTAAGAGAGGAGAAGTTGCTTCTTATAAAGAAACAAGTTTGGTTTTCGTGTGCGAAGTTTAAGCAAAGATATGCCACCGTGAAAATTATTTGTTTAATAAGAATTGTTTGACTTTGATTTTTGTGCAAATCATTCACAGAATACCTGGAACCTCTACAGTCTTTCCATAGACTTAGGAAGGTGTAGTCTACATGTCCTGCTAGTTTCAATCTTAATGGAGCAGATATAG
>NW_003548936.1:5526-7673 GCF_000090795.2 Amphimedon queenslandica | reverse complement strand
AGCATTAAAGGAAAGTGTTGCTAGTTGTGATGGAGTCATTCCTCCAGTCACTGAAGCTATTGCTAATGGAAAGAAGATGCTAGAGCAGATAGCAACACGTAAAGAAGAAGTAAGGCAGGAAATCAAGGAAACGTTTGAAGAGCTTAAAGCTGCTTTAGATAAGAGATGCAATGATCTACTAATGGAGACAGAAGAGATTGCTAGTGCTAAGAGGAATTCTGTCGAGAAGCAGTTGGACGGGTTTCGTAAACTGGTAAAACAGGTTTCTCATGGTCATCGTATTGCATCATCAGTGAGTGAGCGTACTGATCCAGGTGAAGTTCTGAGTGTTAAGAAGCTAATCACCAATCAACTAGAGGAATGCATTGAAGAGTATAAGAAACTACCTCTAGAAATAGAAGAAATTGAAGTGATTATAGCACGTCTGGGTACACCTGCTTTAAGTAAAGAAATCAGTAAGTTTGGAAGTGTCTTAGTAGATATAGATGCATACTCCATTGAGAGTGGGTTAGCTATTCCACTGGCAACAGTAAAGAAAGAAAGGAAATTCAAAGTGGCTCTACCAGCAGGCATTGATAAAGCAGCAAGCTATTTGAAGGCTTCCTTTATCAAAATTGATGGCAGTAAAGAGGAGGGTAGAGTTGTTATAGTTAACGATAACAACACAGCCATTGTATCATGCACACCTCAAAGTATTGGTGGATATGAACTATCAGTGACTATAAGAGGTCACCATATTAAAGGTAGTCCTTATCAACTGTCAGTAAAAGCACCAAGAGACTATACCACACTAACTAACCAGAGATCCTTTAATGTGGAGAATTATACAGGTGGTGTTGCTGTTCATACTAATGGTGAAGTATTTGCTAGTAGTGATGGGTTTGTTCAGGTATTTAGTGAGGATGGTACTGCAGTAAGAATGATTGGATCTAAAGGTTATGGTAATGGACTGTTTGAATGTCCTTTTGGTTTATTGCTGGTAGGAGACAGGCTCTATGTGTCTGATGCTAATCTTAATCGTGTGCAGTATTTCTCAGCTACTACTGGTCAGTATATTGGTCAGTTTGGTAGTAGTGGTAATGGAAATGGACAATTCTCTAGTCCTCATGGTATGTCTACTGATGGTAAAGGCAATATATTAGTAGCTGACTATGGCAACAGTAGAGTACAAGTGTTTAAAGAAGATGGTACATTTGTACAAGTCATACAATGTGATGGTGCTGCAACTGATGTAGCAATTGATAATGAAGGAAAGATATACGTTACATTTTACAATAATCCAAATAATGTTCAAGTTTTCTCTCCTGATGGTAAACATCTTCTTCATACATACAATAATCCTCATGTTGGCTCTAGTCGTCTTCAAGGTGTTGCTATTGATGATGATGGACATATCCTAGTATCTACTTTCGAGGATATAAGCAAGTCTTGTGTTTATGCATTGAGTCCTGATGGGAAACAAGTCGAATTAATCTCAGGATTAAGGAATCCACATGGTATAGCACTGGATAAGGATGGATATATTTATGTTGCTGAATATAGCAAAAGACGTATAATGAAATATTAACGTAATCGTTCATTGTATTATAATTAATACAATTAATTAAGTTATTTTATAAAATGATGTTTTGTCACTCCCTATCTCTTTTCCCTTCCATTTTTCTTTCACACTTTCTCTCTCCTCTTTACTTTAAGTGACCATTAATTATTATTGTTATTAATAGATTAATTTGATTCAAAATTTAGAAAATAAAGAAAAAGTAGAAAATCTCAAAATATCATAATCATCATCATTATATACTAGTGCATACACATGTTCCTAGTGTACACTATAATACATTATACATATGTTTTATACATCATAGTTAGATCACTAGGTGAATCAGTACCTGATAATAAACTGGGTCTACTCTCTCTTCCATTTCTATTTGAATTTAAAATAGTTGTTTCTAAATAATCACATAAATATGCAACTGCTAATGGCTGACGTCTTGACACAATATTAACCATTGTTGCTGGTACTCCTCCCATATCAACCTATTCAACATACATCATGTTTGATTCCACCCACAACCACACCCACCTGTACAAGATACGTGACTTGTGTCAGTAGTTTTTCTTTATAGCGATAAGGTTCAATGACCCAC
>NW_003548936.1:0-2723 GCF_000090795.2 Amphimedon queenslandica | reverse complement strand
TGTTTATTGTGCTGAGCATTCTGATGAAAAAAAGAAATTTTATTGCCAAAGTTGCGAGAAAATGGTCTGTCGTGATTGCATTCTTCTTAACCATCAAGGCCACCAGTACAAAGGATATAATGAAGAATGTGAAACAGCACGTAAAGCATTAAAGAAAAGTGTTGCTAGTTGTGATGGAGTCATTCCTCCAGTCACTGAAGCTATTGCTAATGGAGAGAAGATGCTAGAGCAGATAGCAACACGTAAAGAAGAAGTAAGGCAGGAAATCAAGGAAACATTTGAAGAGCTTAAAGCTGCTTTAGATAAGAGATGCAATGATCTACTAATGGAGACAGAAGAGATTGCTAGGGCTAAGAAGAACTCTGTCAAGAAGCAGTTAGACGGGTTTCATAAACTGGTAAAACAGGTTTCTCATGGTCGTCATCTTGCATCATCAGTGAGTGAGCGTACTGATC
Organism: Amphimedon queenslandica; assembly: GCF_000090795.2. Lineage (NCBI taxonomy): Eukaryota > Metazoa > Porifera > Demospongiae > Haplosclerida > Niphatidae > Amphimedon > Amphimedon queenslandica. Next base: position 2,268 of record NW_003548936.1, on the reverse strand, counting down.
CAGGTGAAGTTCTGAGTGTTAAGAAGCTAATCACCAATCAACTAGAGGAATGCATTCAAGACTATAAGAAACTACCTCTAGAAATAGAAGAAAATGAAGTGATTTTAACACGCCTAGATACGTCTTCTTTAAGTAAAGAAATCAATGAGTTTGGAAGTGTCTCTGAGGTAGATATAGATGCATACTCCATTGATAGTGGGTTAGCTATTGCATTGGCAACAGTAAAGAAAGAAAGGAAATTCAAAGTGTCTCTACCAGCAGGCATTGATAAAGCAGCAAGCTATTTGAAGGGTTCCTTTATCAAAAGTGATGGCAGTAAAGAGGAAGGTAGAGTTGTTATAGTTAATGATAACAACACAGCCATTGTATCATGCACACCTCAAAGTATTGGTGGATATGAACTATCAGTGACTATAAGAGGCCACCATATTAAAGGTAGTCCTTATCAACTGTCAGTAAAAGCATCAAGAGACTATACCACACTAACTAACCAGAGATCCTTTAATGTGGGGAATGGTACTTATGGTGTTGCTGTTCATACTAATGGTGAAGTATTTGCTAGTAGCCATGATGATGGGTTTGTTCAGGTATTTAGTGAGGATGATACTGCAGTAAGAAGGATTGGATCTAAAGGTAATGGCAATGGGCAGTTTGACTATCCTTGGGGTTTATTACTGGTAGGAGACAGACTCTATGTGTCTGATAATACTCTTCATCGTGTGCAGTATTTCTCAGCTACTACTGGTCAGTATATTGGTCAGTTTGGTAGTAATGGTAATGGAAATGAAGAATTCTCTAGTCCTGAAGGTATGTCTACTGATGGTAAAGGTAATATATTAGTAGCTGATTTGAGCAACAGTAGAGTACAAGTGTTTAAAGAAGATGGTACATTTGTACAAGTCATACAATGTGATGGTACTGCATCTGATGTAGCAGTTGATAATGAAGGAAAGATACATGTTACCATTCATAATCAACATCATGTTCAAGTCTTCTCTCCTGATGGTAAAACTCATCTTGATACATACAATAATCCAGTTGGTAACTTTAATGATCCCAATGGTATTGCTATTGATGATGAAGGATACATCTTTGTATCAAGTAGCAATGGCTATCTTCATGTGTTGAGCCCTGACAGAAAACAAGTCAAATTAATCTCAGGATTATCTGATCCATTAGGTATAGCACTAGATAAGGATGGATATATTTATCTTGCTGATTACAACAACAAATGTATAACGAAATATTAAAGTAGCAGTTCATAAACTAAATATACTATTTACAATTTATGGTATGAAATGGTATTTTCTATCTCTCACACTCACTTCTCCTCTGTCTCCTTTTCTAACTTTAAGTCACATTAGTCACTGTTAATTATAATTATTGTTTGAATTTAAACTAGTTGTTTCTAAATAATCATGTAAATATGCCACTGCTAATGGCTGACGTCTTGACACAATATAACCAGTGTTGCTGGTACTCCTCCCATATCAACCTATTCAATGTACATCATGTTTGACTCCACCCACAACCACACCCCTTGCACAAGGTACGTGACTTGTGTGAGTAGTTTTTCTTTATAGCGATAAGGTTCGATGACCCACCCACTAGTCATGACCTAGTAAAACTTTGTATATTCTAGTAATCTCATTACATCTCTCTAACCTTTCCTCTGTGCAGTTTCACATTATATAATACAAGTTCCTCATCACAAATGATTTTACAATCTAAACCAAATTAATACAAATACATTAATTATTATAGTACAGTATTATACCTGTGCAAACAGTTCTTCATTGAAGAGCACATTTTGAGCTGATTTAAGTATCTGCTCCCATGGAGCTAACATCAACTGTTGCTTATGAAGCTCAATGAAACAAGATGGCAACAAAGAATCAAGAGAAACAACCTCTGGAACAAAAACCACATCAACATGTACACATAGATGACATGTACAATCATGTGATAGTCATGTGACATACCATTACCTTTAATAGGTCTGTCTGCTAGGAATATAACTACTTCACTCCTTCCTCTTAATTCTTGAGGTACCACTACTGACAGTATACCATTAGTACCTTCAATTCCTTTATGAACCTCAAACTGAACTGACTGAGCATATATTGAACCAGCTGCAATAAATAATGATAGTACCGATTTGAGAAAATTCTTCATTTGTATATTTTTCAGAGACTTATATGTTCTTATGTTGTGCAGCAAGTTTGAGCTGATTCCGATAAAAATTAGATTATTTAAACAAATTTAAAA
>NW_003548935.1:6284-7678 GCF_000090795.2 Amphimedon queenslandica | reverse complement strand
AACACAGTCAGTCAGTTAATGTGTGTATATTATTATTTTAATACAGTATAATAGGTAAAATGATAATATTATATTATTTTATTAATGATGTTTGCTTGTGTGTTGTTCCAGGTGATGCTGGTTTTTGTACCAGTAAGTCATTACAGCTGCTAGGATGGAATGGGTGTGGTCTATCTTTTATCATGTGGCAGGAAACAAAAATCAATTGTACGTTTTATTAATGTATTGGAATCAATAATTATTGTCTCTCCCTCTCTCTCCCTTCATCACTCTCATTCTCACTTTTTCATTCTCATTCTCACTCTCATTCTGATTCTTTCTTATTTTTTATTCTCATTCTCTCTCTCTCTTTTTATATTCCTTGGTCCATTATGCCAGCTAGTCAACTTCAAATCACAAGCTAATGTAAGCATATACCATATACATGTATCTGGTAATTATACTATATCCCAACTGAGTTTGACAGCAGCTGCTTGGAATACCTTAAAGCCACTTATTTTAAGTAAACAAAATTTTGCGATTCTGCTCATTTTTTCAATTAATAACTGTTAAAAACGTAAATTATTAATAAATGCGAGTACTAATTTTTGCAATTTTAAAGCCACTTGCAAAAATTAGTACTCGCAAATAATAGTGGCCTTAAGGTATATACATCACTAATGATGTCTTATAATGATATTCATAGAAGCATGGCTGATATTTTACAGCTGCATGGTTGACCTGTATTTCACTCTTAAATGGGTTTTGTTTGTTCTGATAAGCAGTACAATAGCTGCTGGAGTCAACTAGTCTTCATAAAGGCCATCATTATCAAAAGATTTTGCTCTGTTAGCTTTTTATAGAAGAATTATCAGTTTGGGCAAATGACTACATGTTCTTATGTAAGCTATGACATAGACAAATTGTCATAAAACCTCATTTTGGTATGCCATCGGGTTTATAGGGAGAACCCGGTTCTCAGGGTTCCCAAGGGCTGAGAGACCCAAGACCTGAGATCCTGTGATGGCATTGGGCGACTAAGAACCTGTGAAAGTTTCATCCTTATCCCACATTCCTATAAAAAGTTGTTCCAGTTCTTTTGGGTCAAACTCAGTTGGGATATAGTATATCTGTTTTAATTTTTGCATTTAAATGATATTTCTCTCTTTTCATTCTTTCTCTTTTTTAGAGCAGAAGATTCTACATGATAACTTACAATTATATTGACTATGATTTTTGGTAATTTTTATTGTGCTTTGTGAATTGTTTTTATAAAGTTTTATTGTCAAACTCAATCACTGGTACTTCTATACAATGGGATGTGAAAGTCTCTCTGTTATACAGAGGTGTCCTTTATATGGAGGTTATTTTATACAGTAAGTAAGGAATGTAACTGGTACACTAGGTGCTGTCCA
>NW_003548935.1:0-1471 GCF_000090795.2 Amphimedon queenslandica | reverse complement strand
CAGATCTTGACAATGACTAGTTTGATCATTCCAAGGACTACCAGTATGGATAGCAATAGTAGGATAAGGTGCCACCATTTTAATGGAGCTTCAATACAACCTGAGGGAGAAGAAAAGAAATAAAGAGAAACTTTAAACAGAAAATACATTAATTTAATTGTGTGTACTAGTTTGATGCATGAATTAATAAGTTCACTATTGGAACCACCCATGCATGCTGTGTGTGCTAACTAAACTTGAAAATTACTAAAATTACATGTACATGTACAATAACATGTAAAAGTCAAATCCCCATTTCCCTATACTAGTACATGTAATTAATATTATATTTAATAAGGTACATCAGGGATATAATAGACTAACGTAACCGGGATTGGCAACGGGATCACGTGAGCGCATCATTTGTGTATAAAAACTTTTTGCAGTCTCTGTTATGATTTTCAAGATGGCGACTGTCAATGTCTGGAGTATGAAGTTGCTCTTTTCTCTTTTAAAAATGTATTTAGCTTTATGAAAAATCTACTGCAAAGTTATAATGGCAGTTTCAAGGTTCTGATAGGTTATTGTAAGTTAATATTTGTTTGAAGTTGTTTAAATCTTCAATTTACGGCTAAAATTCCATTTGCGTACCTCTGTAGCCCAAATATTTGTTTCTATGAGTGTGTTTTTGTTACGAAATGTTGCTATTTACTTTATTACATTGTTTAGGCAACTTCTCTTGTTTCTCCAGAGTGTTCTTCAGGAGATATTCAAGAAAAACCAGTTTGCCATGGTACGACTTTTGCGTACCTCTCAGGAGAATAGACTGCATTATATTGCTATGACACTACAATAAAGAGACCCTTTACATGTTTTTACATTGTTTAAAGCTGTTTTTGAATTTTTCCTGTTGCTGGTTTTTTAGTTATAACAATTTACATTCAGCCATTTTGCTAAGATGCCATTGATTGCTGCCATTAATTTAATGAATAATAACAGAGTCTGATAATTGATTTCCGGTCCGTAACCAATCCCGGTTACGTTAGTCTATTATATCCCTGGGTACATGTACATGTACAATAACATGTAGTAAAGTCAAATCCCCATTTCCCAATACTAGTACATGTAATTAATATTATATTTAATGAGGTACATGTATATGTATAGTATATATTAAGATACCAGCATCAGGTTCAACATCAATGAAAGTGGCTCCATCACTGTGATAAGGGAAGGCTATGTGATAGGTGTATTTACAGTGGAGATTAGGAGTGGTGAAGGTACAGCGTTGAGTAGTGCTTGAATCAGCATTGATACCTATGATGGATATACTTTAATAATTATACATGTAGGAACAATTGTAAATGCTTTTGTTTAGAAAGGATTCAAAATTTGACAATACAAAAATCTACCAATTACAATAGATTGAATACCATAAAATTACGTACCATTTTAAATTAATAAAATTATAATTCTACCATATATGTCATAA
>NW_003548933.1:5794-7684 GCF_000090795.2 Amphimedon queenslandica | reverse complement strand
ACCTAGAATGAAACAGTGACGTGTAGGAAAAAAATTGGTCAAGATGTGAACATAGCTGGTATCTCCTGCTCTTCATAGACTACTGTAAGAGGAAAATCTAATTCATTGTGGATTTTGTCTAACGTTTCTTCACTGTCATGACACCTACAATGAAACAGTAATGTGCAGGACACAAATAAGTGAAGATGTGAACATACCTGGTATGTCCTGCTTTTCATCATTGACACTGACTGCTTATGAAATATTATTTTTAGCATTTTTATTCTTTCATTAACCATTGCTAACAATCATCATTCTATTGACAGGCTGGGGAACAGGGGTAACTGGATATTGACAGAAAAGCTTAAAGTTAAGGATAACTAATGAGTAAATACACTCACAAGCCTCTTTATTGTAATAAGTATTAGATTCTATTGACAGTATAGTAATTATTGCATCAATAAAAGCAAATTATAGTCTAACTTACCAGATGCAGCATTTTCCACTTCAATTCCACATGCTATTATGAAAAGTATTATCCAAACATAAGTTTAATGGCAGTGTATATAACTTGCCTCTAGCAAATGTCATCTTGACATTGTGAGTCATACGACTTTGATTGATTGCTACACATTTTTGTCTTATGCTGTTAACGTTTCTTTTAATGGGTGGTTTTCCCCAGGTGCCAGGAAGTCTTTGTTCTCTTGTAGTCGACCACAGTTAGCATAGCCTGGATACTATAAGAATATTTACTTTATAGCCCATTTATTCGAGGACTTAATTCGGCGTTAAACCACAGTTAGCTTTTTTGTAGCCTGGATATTATAAGAATATTTGTTTTAAACGCCATTCATTTCACGACTTAATTTGGCCCTGGTGGATTATTCCAGCATAACTTTTGCATAATAGGACTTCAAAAAGCATAAGTATAATGTAAGCATAATAGGACTGTAATAAAGAATTTTGAAAAATATAAAAATATATGGGGAAATGCAATAAACAGCCACTTGCTCTCCCTTACTGTTTTTCATTGTTTTACAGCTCAATTGTGCTGTACTGTGCTCACAATTTTGGGTGGGGTTAGGATAATAATGAAATTAATAGGCATAACTAGGAGACTGGAGCAATTTCAGAACATAATCCTCTAGACCCTAGACAAAATTAGATGTGGACCTCACCTCTTTCACATCAGGAATTGAATTTGACAGTTGGGGTCTGACATCACTGAGTACCACTGCCACCACTGGATTACCAGCCACTGTCAAGTCCATCTTCATGAACACTAGTACCTATGTTCATATAATGTACATACATGATGACCACAAACATGCACTGAAATTAAACTTCATCAATAGGTTTATTATCAACAGCAACAACAATGTCATTTAAAGTTTTGTCCAAGATTGCTTTGTTTGGCAGTGTCATCGGACTCAAGTTGTAGTGCATTAATGTATCCCATCAAGTGTATCTCCTCTTTATCACACATGGCCCCAGATAATAACTATTATCAGAAAACATGTTTTGAGGATACGATTTGCCATACCTCATTGGTACATAATAACGGAAGAGACCAATTGTACAATGACCTTCCAAATCTCTTTTCAATCTTTTACGCATTGTTGACATTTTCTCTTTATTGTGCAGTACATTCCCTAAATTCCCTGCCCATCTGAATAATGTGGACAATTTCCCACTCGCGAAAAGGCATTCTAAATCTGATGAAGCTATTTGTTACAACTGGTTTATACCTCTTCTCTACTGATTTTGTAGTTAGTGAAAATTATGGGCATTGATACTAATGTCTCAGAGCCTCTTTTACATTTACCACTATGACCCTTATTGAAAAAATAAACCATGATGTCATTGATGTTGGCTTTAGATGGTAGATCATCAATACAAAAGGGCAATATG
>NW_003548933.1:0-1161 GCF_000090795.2 Amphimedon queenslandica | reverse complement strand
TTCCTGGGGACAATTAAACCTATTCACAAGAAAAAATTTTCGCATTTTTCTTCCACTGACCATTATTTGTACAGTGAAAAATAATTTTCATAGATAAAAATTTTCACTAATTTTTTAAGAACATGAAATTAGCAAAATTAAATCCCCATGACATATACCCTATATATAGTAATTTATTGGCCCATGAAGCCTAAAAATATCCCTGCCACACATATTATATGGCATATATATACTGTACCATAATGAACAATACTTAAAATTCTATAAATCTCACTCAATTTTGTAGCCAACCCTTAAATATGAATCATTACTGGGCATCATTGTATTAAATTTATGTTACACAACAATTAATATCAAACATGGCTAGGTGTGAATTTTCCTTCTTAAATTTACTGATACATGCAAACTGAATCTCACTTTGCGGACTAACAAAAAGGGCACAGTAGAGACCCAGTCTCATTACTCCTCTCAGAATGGCACTGCTTTATGTGCCTAACCAATCCTTTCTTATCAGTGCACAATAAGAACAATTTATTCTCAATTGAGATGAAAAATCGTCTTGAGAATTAGCGGGCATGATCTTTGAACCATGTAGTATATATGCAGCCACATCTGCAGGTCCTATGGGAATGGCTGGGTAGCCAGGTGCGTCACATATAAAACTGTTCCCTGTGAAAATTTACACGTGCCATTTTATGTCCACGTAAACAAATTTTTGTCCTACCCAAAGAAAAGTGTAAAAGAACTATAAATCTTAGTATTCGACTTTGTTCCTTAATTATTTATGTATGGAATACCTGTACAAAGCATGTGGGACCCTTTATTTTACTTTCAAAGTACGTAGAAGATTTCAGATTGAAGAAGGATGACAGACTGTGTCAAGAACCGAATGAAGAACCCAGGAAAGAAGAGGATAAACTTGTAGGAAAGGCAGCTGGGTATTTAGCTCATAGAAAGTGTCCAATAGGTTGTAGTGCTAATAGAAAGAGGCAGATAAGGAAAGGAGCTGAAAAGTTTATTTTCAGTGCAAAATGGGTAACCGTAATACCAGACCATGATGAATGGTCAACTATATCATAATGTGTAGGTGTTTTGTGTATTTTAAATAGTTTAGCTACTTATGTGTATGCATGTATATACGTAGTATGATATTTGTACTTT
>NW_003548932.1:6377-7685 GCF_000090795.2 Amphimedon queenslandica | reverse complement strand
TTATCAGTTGTTTGTGTTGATTTTAAAAATAATATTTATAGTATTTCTTTAGTTGCAATTGTGATACTTGTTGATTTTACACAAACAATAATTTTCTTTATTATCATTATCATTGTTATAACATTTATGAGAGACAGCGTTGAATAGACATGCTGAAGGAATATCAACTATACTGATGACAAGTGAAACTAATACTAGTCTTGACACAAGTCCTTGTTCAAGAATCTGTGAGCTAAGAGTGTCCATCTTCCCTGCTATTCCTGTTCTTCCAGGCTGTTGTCAAGTTCATAATTATCATTGCATATCATAAGTCATAACATTAAATAATTGTTTGTTTTTTAAAATAAAATAAAATAACACACTTGATAAAACAGTAACATGTAAAATCAATACCTTCTTTTAGCTGGAAACCTCCACTAAAGTATTGCAGTAAGTTGATTCCAAGCATAGCTTGGTAAAAAAATAACTTGCTTCTTCTAGTGATGGGCGATATATCGATTCTTTATCGATATAAACGATATTTCACAGAATCAATTTGAATCATTATCGAAAAATTTATGCAATTTTCATCGATCTATTGACCACGCCCATTTATTAAGGCTAAATAACTAATTTTAATAAGTAATTGCACTGTTGAACTGCAAGAAAGAGGCAACTGACCAGTTGTTAGCTCAACCTACCCCAATAAGAAGAGAAACAAGGCTCAAGAACATGGAAATGATCTTCTCTCATGTCCAGTAGTGCCAAAATTATTAGCCACACCCTTGACACACCCCTAAATGAAGGTGTGGTTATCGTATCGTTATAATCAATATTTCCTCAAAAAGTCCATTATCGATCGTTATTGAAAATTAAGAAAATTGGCCATATCGCCCATCACTAGCTTCTTCAAGAGCTGCACATCTGAGCATGTGCGACCACACCCAAATTTTGGAGCACATGGTAAGCTTCTTTAATTAACAAAATGGCGGCATGTAGCTAAGATGGCTCGATCCAGCAGTCACAGTATCACTTTTTCCTTACTTAAAGAATGATCTGATGGGACATGGACCTGCGCATAGACTGTTGGAGTAGATTGGTGTAAGAATTATCCTTGTAGCACCGACTGATACTGAGATACACACCGACAACTGGATTGACAGGACTTGATGATGAAGATGATGATGATGAAGATGAAAAAAGGTGGCTGAACAAAACGGCCGGTTCGCCGATTTTTGATTATTCGCTTAGACAAGGTCTAGAGCCACACTAGTTGTACCATTGGAGTCCTCTGGTCAAGATAAGGTCCTCTATAAAGTCTGGTAAGCA
>NW_003548932.1:0-3394 GCF_000090795.2 Amphimedon queenslandica | reverse complement strand
GAATGATATAAAGTTTAACAATAAATTAGTTGGAGTGTTAAAATCTTGAGTATATGTTATGACAAAACAAAGTTGGTTTTAAAAACACAAGCAAGTACTCCATTACATCAAATTATTAATGTCAGCATAACTGATTGTAAAATTTTCAATGTAGAGTATAAGGTACATGTACAGCTTACCTTGTCTCCACAATTCTTATCAGCGTTTTCTTTGATCAGGAAGGAAATTGACTGAACCTTGTTCCTAGAAGCTGCTACATGCAATGGTGTCCAGTTACCCTAATAATAAGTAATAGCATGCATGTGTGATTGTGTTAATCCACTTATAGTTACCACATTGGGATTGTTCCAATTAATATTTGCTCCCCTGGATAGGGCAAGCTTCATTCCCTCTATATTCCCATCCCTAGCAGCATTGTATAATTGCTTCCCCTAAAGAAAGTAAAAATATAGCATTGTCCATATAATCATAGTCGGCATGGTCACACCCAGACTATAGCATTATAGTGAACTAGGAGAAATAGGATATCATTGACAAATAGGGGGATCAAAAGTCTAACAGAGTTACCATTATTTTATTGACAAATGAAAAGCAATAGCCTTGCTGGATCTTTGATCTACCGTATACATGTACGCCATATATTTCGTGGGTATAATTTTGTAATTTGGCTGCATTTTTGTATTTGTGAATAAAATTTCGCAATTTCAATGTAAGTACCACACCTACTATACAATCAGCACACTATTTTGTGGATTTTAATATCGCAGATTTTTTTCAAAATGTGAAAATTGCAAAATTTAATCCCCAAAAAAATATATTCGCATATGATTTTTCAGGTGACTTTTTGCTTAGTTCAACTGAAATTAAATTTGGCAATTAGACAAATAGAGAAAATGCATGCAGAAACTAAATATGTGTTTATCGAAAACTATTTTATTAATTATTATTGCTGAACATGGTCATTTTATAAAGCGATAACACTCAACATTTTTGACCACATAATCGGTTCACATTCATTTTAATTTCACTGAGTATTGTACCAATACATCCCTCCACTTATAGGCTAGCATTTGGTCTCAGTACTGAATCATTGCAAGCATCTGGTTAGACCATTTCTATCTTTAGGAGCTAGGAAGCCTGTACATAGTAGTCTTGCTAGTAGGACGGCCTGACATGCATCATGGACAATTAGTTCACTTAACTGTACATGTAGATCTACTGCATTCGGCTTTTAAAACTTGCATTGCCAACCCACATCATTTTGTGTTTTTTTCATGGAATTATACACGCATTAATACAGGTCATAATAACTAATAATTTCATGAAAATAGGAAACCACAATAAATAGAGGATATGCGTGCTAAGTATATTCATTGCAAAATAAATGTATTCATTGCATACCGTAATAACTTTCAAGAAAAAAATTTAGTTTGTTGGACATCAACTTTCCATTGGCAGCAATGGAGAAAAGATAGAAAAAGGCTTGGTACCAGAAAACCGCTCTGTATTTCTTGATAGCAATCTTTCAGGTGACTACTAGACCCTATTAGATCCTCAGGATGCTTTCTAAACTTCCGAAAAAGGCCTCAAGAAGGTAGCAAGGCAAGAAAATGTGTTTTCCCCCATTGAACTCTTAATAAACTTGACGTCCAACATGGCGGCCAATTTACTGTGTGGGTTGGATATACAGTACTTAAAAGCTATGAATATACTTAGCACGCATATCCTCTATACTGAGCTTTCCACTCGTCACAACTCCAGGTGTAGTCTCGCCACTACTCCAGGTGGAAAGGTATAAGTTATTGCAAATAAAAAGAAAAAATCTATTTATTGGTTTAAAACTCACAGGAGTCAAACTATCCGTCATTTCTAGTACCCAAACGAGCTACTAAACTTCTACAGAGTTCTTGAGGTTTCTTGGCTCACGTGATGCCCTACATGTACTTCGACCTTTAATAATCTTGCTGACATCTCGGCTGACATCAATCATCTTGCATTAGATTTAATAGTAAAGTATAATTAAAATGAACTATAATATATTTACCTCTATCACTGTTAATGAACAACTGTTGTAAGATAAAGATGCAGTCCAATTCAGCAATTCCAATTCCAATATAAAGGAGCACAAGTTGCAAAAGGGAGTGGCTCATTACAAGCCCCGCCCCTCCTTGATTAAAATTGATTTTTGCCAATTCTTTGCCATAGAAAAGATACTGAGAGGACATTGATGTCTTTGCTGTCAGAATTAGGAAAAATGAGAAATTAAAAATATTAATCTAAAGAAGTAAGGGATAGTACAGACACTAAGCTACATGATATTAGTGATTTATTATATTTAATACTTTGTTTGTCATTGAATAAAGTTTTTTATGGAAGGGCATGTTGTAACAATCAAGTTTTGACCATATTGCACTCCCACCCCCTGAAAGGAATCTGTTATAGTACTGGGTACAGTAGGGCCCCTTTTTTCGAGGGCTATAAATTTAGCGGATATATACATTGTAATTTGCTGTATTAAATTTTGAATTTCCCACACCCATGTATAATTAATTCGAGGAATTTATTTTTGCGAATAGTAACAAAATCCGTGAACTATATAGCCCTCAAAAAAGGCTCCCTATAGTTTGTTCATTGTATTTCATCAAAGCCGTATTCTTCATTTTTATTTCATTTTCTCATTTTTCTGATGGATAGATGCATGTTCTTATATGTTATATATTGGATGTTATGTTCTTATGAATGTTTAATATATTTTAAATGACATTAATTGTAAAATTGTAATGATAAATGTGTACAATAATGTACAGTACTTTGTGTGTTTAATAATAAATTTACACTGTTATATATTCTGCAGTTGATGAATACTGTACTGAAGGTAAAGCTCTGTGGTCAGTATCTGATGATGGACAATTAAGAATATTTGACATTAGAAATAAAACAATGGTAAGAGGAAGGAATGAGAGAAAAGAGGAGAGAGCATACATGTAATTCATTGTACAATCAAAATCGGATTTTTACAAATTTCCCTGTACTATAGTATATAGGGTCATTGGTAAAATTTTGCCAAAATGAAATGAAGAAAATTCTTCATTTTCATTACATTTCCTGATGCATATACATGTACTTATGTTGTGTAGAAAGTTTGAGAACATTCCAATTAAAATTAGATTTTTTACGAATTTTTAAAGTTACTCAAAAATTGGGCAAAAGTCCCTGTACTATAGTACAGAGTCATTAGCCGAATTTCACCAAAAATGAAAAGGAGAAAGTTCTCCATTTTTATTACATTTCCTGATGCATATACATGTACTTATGATATGTAGAAAGTTTGAGCTGATTCCAATTAAATTTTGAATTTTTACGAATTTTTAAAATTGGTCAAAAATTAGGCCAA
>NW_003548931.1:5397-7686 GCF_000090795.2 Amphimedon queenslandica | reverse complement strand
CAATCACAAGATAAAATTAAATAATTTAAACTATTAATTCCTTTATTATCCATAATTGTATTGTTTTTAGTCATTAATTTTGCTTCATTAAATTCCTCTCTACCTAATTCTTTGTACTGGACTATAATCCCTAGCTCCTTTTCAGTGCATGCTGCTATGTAGTAAGTAACCATTAATAGCATTATCATTACAAATAATTCATAGAAAAAATCAGCATAAATACTATGACATAAAAGTAGCTAAAACATTTAATAAGATTAAGCATCACATTTATCACTACTAATATCACTTAATGAATCTAGACTCAAGTTAGAAGGAACACTTCTTATACTACTAATATCTGATGCAGCTGTATAATATCCACCTGGTATGAGAAAATACACTACCAGCATCATAAAGAGTGGCATCATCTTGTTGCTCTAAATTGTATTCCCTTAAGTAACTATAAAGTAATAGAGATATTTCAATAGTTTTTGCAAACTTCAAAGCAGTGTCGCCTTTTCTGGATTCAATAGTTGGATCAGCTTTCCATTCTAATAACAACTTAACTACTTCATAATGTCCTTTATCACTGGCAATCATTAAAGCAGTATGACCTTTTCTGTTTTGAACATTAGGATCAACTTGTCCCTTTAGCAAAAGTTCAACTATTTGAGTGTGACCATTTTGACAAGCCGACATAAAAGCATTCCCACCACTATTTCTTTGAACATTAGGATCAACTTGTTCCTTCAGCAAAATTTCAACTATTTGAGTGTGACCATTTTGACAAGCCGACATAAAAGCATTCCCACCATTTTTCTTTTGAACATTAGGATCAACATGTTCCTTCAGCAAAAGTTCAACTATTTGAGTGTGACCATTTTGACAAGCCGACATAAAGGCATTCCCACCATTTTTCTTTTGAACATTAGGATCAACATGTTCCTTCAGCAAAATTTCAACTATTTGAGTGTGACCATTTTTACAAGCCGATATAAAAGCATTCCCACCACTATTTTTTTGAACATTAGGATCAACTTGTTCCTTCAGCAAAATTTCAACTATTTGAGTGTGACCATTGCCACAAGCCAACATAAAAGCATTCACTCCATCTTTATTTTGAACATTAGGATCAACTTGTTCCTTTAGCAAAATTTCAACTATTTGAGTGTGACCATTTTGACAAGCCAACATAAAAGCATTCCAACCATCTTTGTCTTGAACATTAGGATCAACTTGTTCCTTCAGCAAAAGTTCAACTATTTGAGTGTGACCATTTTGACAAGCCAACATAAAAGCATTCCCACCACTATTTTTTTGAACATTAGGATCAACTTGTTCCTTCAGCAAAATTTCAGCTATTTGAGTGTGACCATTTTGACAAGCTGACATAAAAGCATTCCATCCACTTTTGTCTTGAACATTAGGATCAACTTGTTCCTTTAGCAAAAGTTCAACTATTTGAGTGTGACCATTTTGACAAGCTGACATAAAAGCATTCCAACCATCTTTGTCTTGAACATTAGGATCAACTTGTTCCTTCAGCAAAATTTCAACTATTTGAGTGTGACCATTTTCACAAGCTGACATAAAAGCATTCCAACCATCTTTGTCTTGAACATTAGGATCAACTTGTTCCTTCAGCAAAATTTCAACTATTTGAGTGTGACCATTTTGACAAGCCAACATAAAAGCATTCCAACCATCTTTGTCTTGAACATTAGGATCAACTTGTTCCTTCAGCAAAAGTTCAACTATTTGAGTGTGACCATTTAGACAAGCCAACATAAAAGCATTCCCACCACTATTTCTTTGAACATTAGGATCAACTTGTTCCTTCAGCAACAGTTCAACTGTTTGAGTGTGACCATTTTGACAAGCCAACATAAAAGCATTCCAACCATCTTTGTCTTGAACATTAGGATCAACTTGTTCCTTTAGCAAAATTTCAACTATTTGAGTGTGACCATTTTTACAAGCTGACATAAAAGCATTCCAACCATCTTTGTCTTGAACATTAGGATCAACTTGTTCCTTCTGCAAAATTTCAACTATTTGAGTGTGACCATTTTCACAAGCTGACATAAAAGCATTCCAACCAACTTTGTCTTGAACATTAGGATCAACTTGTTCCTTCAGCAAAATTTCAACTATTTGAGTGTGACCATTTTGACAAGCTGACATAAAAGCATTCCAACCATCTTTGTCTTGAACATTAGGATCAACTTGTTCCTTCAGCAAAATTTCAACTATTTGAGTGTGACCATTTTCACAAGCTGACATAAAAGCATTCCAACCATCTTTGTC
>NW_003548931.1:0-4924 GCF_000090795.2 Amphimedon queenslandica | reverse complement strand
GTGTGACCATTTTGACAAGCCAACATAAAAGCATTCCAACCATCTTTTTGTTGATATTCAATTCTGAATATTTTAAATATAGCAATCATTAAAGCATTTGATTCAGATATTGTCAGGTGAGGATTAGCATTAGCTTGTAGTAACATGTGAATCAATGAAATGTGATTATGTTCACTTGCTATCATTAGTGCAGTCCATCCTTTATTGTCCTGAATGTTAACATTAGCTCCAGCAGACAGTAAACTGTGTACAATGTCCTCATGTCCTCTTTCACAAGCTAACATTAGTGCTGTCTTGCCTTCTTCATTAGTATGATCAATATTAACTGTTTCTAGTTGAAGAAGAAACTCTACTGCTTCATTATTACCAGCTGTGACTGCCTCAAGGAGAGCTAGTTCAAAGGTGAAGTTCATATTCTCCTCTTCTTGAAGGACAGGATGATCATTAATGTATAAACTAAATATACCAATGAGACACATAAACTGTAGCTTTCCTCCAGTATATTCTATTAGACTATCAGCTGTGAAGTCAAGAATATGTAACTTGATGACAACACATTTACTTGTTATTGTAATATGTTCAATAATTGACTGTCTGTACTTTTGTGGCAGTAGCTTTTTAATAAGTTCATACAATCCATCAATACTTATGTCCTCCCAACAAGTTTGCAGCTGCAAATTAATGCAAGGTAGATTATCCATATTTTTATCAAATTGCTTAAATTGTTTCTGTAGTAACTTTTTTAGGGTAGAAACTGTATTTGAAGTACGCAGTCCCTTACTCTTCTGAGTGTGACTCTGCAATGCATCAACAAGTTTATAAGTTACTCCACCATCAGTAAATGTTACATCTTTTAAGAACTCTTTGCTCATGTCCAGTAAAAGTTTACAATCAAGAAAGTCATAATAAGGACGAATCTTCTTAAAGATATCATCAATATTGCTATCTACTGAGCCATGCTCCCACTTCATGTATTCTATAAGCCACTCAGATACATCAGCAACTAATTGATTGTTGTGCTTATTCTTTTCTCCCAATAGAAGTTTGAAACTTTTAGCTAATTTTGAAAAATTCTGATGTAAATCATCTAATGATTCGTAAACTTCTTCTTCACTTGCTTTACATGTAAAAAGTTCAATACTGTTATTAATTTCATGAGAAGTGTCACCTAAAACAAAAAAAATTTCTTAGTTTTACAAAACAATGTCACATTTGCTTATAATGACTACAAGCTTTGAATCATAATTACTATATACACTATGCATGCTATTGTTAAACACCTGTTGAAACATTTGAAAACTGTTGTGGTGGTGATGCTGTAGAGAGGTCATCATTAAGTAGATCTAGCGCAAAGCATATTGTAGATACATTAATTATTATAATCAGTTTATATACTTGATGTTGCTGTATTAGAAACTGGTGAAGGTGATGGTGTAGATGATATCAATGATTCCATATAAAATACTTGTCCCCATTCACTATCTAATGTTCTAGCAGCATCATCAGTTGGTCCACCATGAGATATACACTCCAGAAACACTTGACAATGTCTCTTTAATTCTGATTCGTCTTTTGATAATGAGAGCTTAGCATTAAATTCTTGCATCATTTTACTATAGCTGTGTGATTCAGAATCTTTTACTGATTCTGTAATAACATTATTAGTGTATAGCTTTGATAATATGTTGCTCAGACTTCCTCTGGTTGCTCTTTCCAAAGATTCATAATGTGAACGAAGTATCTGTTGCAGCTTTATAGAAGCTGTAATATAATAGTAAAAATTAAAAATCATTAATATGTGTATACTAACCTTCTTCAACAGTAGGTCCAGGATTGAGTTCAACATCTCCTGATAAGAGGAGGAGGAGACGAGACATTATAGAAAATATGTTACTATCTCCAGGTAATACTACTGACTGGAGGGTATTAGTAACAATATCACCAGTGGTACATTGTATTTGATAACAGTAACAATGACCTAATGATACATACAGTGTATGATGTACATATGAAGTATAGCTATTGATTTACCTGGTGGAGGAATTGAACTGTGTTTCAATAAAAGGACACAAAAATAAATGACAATAAAACCAATAATAAACAGAACTGCTGGCAGTGTACATCTCTTCTCTTCTTGTATATATCCAGTACTGTCTGACTCACTGTCTACTGCAGCTTTGAATGAGTGAGAGTGGCGGCCATTAGCTGGTCTACTGGAGGCAGCTTGACAGTAGTTCCACAGTCCAATACTTGCTCTCCATTGAGAGACATCAATCATTTTGTAACTGTATGGTAAACTACACTAGTGGGAGTGTGTCGTGAGACTGAATTCTTGTCATTCTTCTGTCTCATGAATGCCATAAATGGACTTAGTATACACACACATCTAACATTGTTTGTTTTACTATATTATTACTCTACTCTGCTACTAATTTGTTTTGACTAAATTTGGTCATTTCAAACATTTCCTGTAGAAAGCAACATACAAAAAGTGGAGTATATGTACATAAAGGATGGGTGTATCAGTGCATGTGTGTGGTATATAGGACCTCATGAAAATAGTTACTGGAACACACCAATAACACTGAATATTATTATCAATTGATAGCTGGTATAACATCTATTAATAAATATAATATACAAAAGAATATACATTAATCTTCCTCAGTGCTGCTATTCCAGTTGCTGTTCTGTAACATGATCTGTTCCCACTCTCTCCTCTCCATCAGTTCTCTCTTTATCTCTGACTTGTTAAACTTTATCTCTCCGTTACCATGACAACATACGTGAACGGCACACAGTATAACATGTATAGTGACAGTACTTAAACCAATTAATATAATAATAATAATTAATTGATTATCATCATCATTAGCACTGTAATTAACTGGAGGAGATGAACTACTAGAAAATGAAAAAAAAAATAGAAAGTAATATTATGATCAATTCATGTACATACAAGCATATTACTAATCTACCATATACCATGCAATTTATGCGACAAAAATGATTTTTTGCTTGGTTGCAAAAATTAAAATTGCAAACTTCTGCAGCTCTATTGCCACGTGGTGCAGTTTGAAAGCTATTCAAAAAAATTTATTTTATGAAATCTTAGAATTGCAGGATTTGTGAAAAATTTTTGTCGCATAAATTTCATGGTATACAGTATTTCCTCTTTCTCTCACCTATTATTAGTTCCATTACAACTATCAATTCAATAGATTTATTATCATTATTCAATATCCTGTACTGATACATCATTAGTAGGAGACAGTAATGAGGAGATTGAGTTCATCACTGATACTGCAGTACTAACATCAGAAGTATCAGTTAATGATGATGATGATGATGGCGTAATATTATATTACAAGATGTACCAGTCCAACCCTGAGAAAAGGAGGGAGAAAGAAAAAGAGAGAAAACAATTATAAATGTGCAAGTTCTAGAGAATCATAACTATAGTGCTGAATGTGCACAGTAAGCATGTTATTATAGCACATTCCTACTGGTCTATCATTCAAGTCAATATTAAGTGAACTATGTCAACTATAAAAACACATATTGCGTGGGGATTCTCTCTAATAAAAATAACTGCTGTACCTTGTTACAAAAACATGATCCATTGACTATAGAACAATGTCCATTACCAGAACAATCAGGATACACACACCTTTAAATAATAAAATAATAATAAATAATAAATCTTTTAGTGCCTTACTTCTGAGCACAGTTAACTCCATAATAACCTTTCTTACATTCTATGAATATAAGAAATACAAACATACTCAACACTTTACAATTATTGTCTTCACTTCTCGCCCCTCTCTCCCTCTCCCTCCACCTCCCTCTCTCCCTCTCTCCCCCTCCCTCCCTCCCCCCTCCCTCCCTCCCTTCTCCCTCCCACCCTCCCTCCCCCTCACTAGTCCAGCAGTGAGCTCCAGTGTATCCAGTATCACAGGTACAGTTACCATACACTGGGTGACAGTGACCACGTCCATAGCAGTAACAATATGACCTACAATCAGATCCATACCGGTTTCTAGGACAAGCTATATCATGAAGGAGAAGGAGAGAATAAAATTTGAAATTATATTAAATTATTTTACGTTTTTGACACAGTTCTCCGATCCAACCAGGATCACATGTACATGAACCTAAGGATAATGATAATAATGAATAATTATACATGTACACAGCATAAGGACATCAAATTGTATCAGAAAATGTACATGGGCTATAGCCTTGAGTATTTTTCAAAAATAGGCCATTAAAACGGCCATAACTTTAAAAATAAAGTTGGAATCAGCTCAAACTTGCTACACAGCATAAGTACATCAATATGTATCAGAAAATGTAATAAAAATTTGGGGTGATTTTGGAGCCATTTTTTGGAAAAAACCATGGGCTATAGCCTTGGGTACTTTTCAGATTTTGGCCGTTTTTTAAAAATGGCTGTATCTTGAAAAATCAAAGTCGGAATCAACTCAAACTTTTTACACAGCATAAGTACATCAATATGTATCAGAAAATGTACTAAGGACAGTACATGTATTTCCTCTTACCCTCCATACATATTCCGTGTCCATTACAATCAGTCAGTGAACAGTTAACAGATCCACAAGTATCTCCAGTCCATGGAGACTCACATGAACACGCCCCCATGTCACATGACCCGTGGTTATTACAATCAGGTTCAAGACACTGTACATCATGGACACATATCACTGTTGATACCTTCCTGGCACACCTGTACTGTGATTCATGATCACTGTAACAAGGAATAAAACCAGTTATATAAACAGGTTTATACTTTAAAATACTTCAGTACTGTATAGCACCAAAATTTTAATATTAACAAGGCTAGGTATTAGTACAAAAATATCAAATTAAAAATTTAAGATTTACATGTACATGTATAATGTAT
>NW_003548930.1:6191-7687 GCF_000090795.2 Amphimedon queenslandica | reverse complement strand
TATTATCACTACCTTTATTCCATAATGCATTCCATTTCCAAGATTATTAACAGTCTTAAGACACGTCCCATCGTTACCATCCTGCAATGTTATGAACCTATTAATATAACATTAATAACTAGCCACACCCCTACCACATCAACACACCCATTTTTACTAAGACTGACAATCCTGTCCCTGTCTCCAGACTACATTCCTAGTAATAATAGTCTCGGACATAACTAGGAAAAGATGGGCATTAATTGGAAATTGTGGTGGGCATTAATTAAAATGATACATAAAGGCTTTTAAGTGATTGTAATAATTGGTCTAACCACAAACTCTCCGTTAATTCCCTTCCTCTATAAGTTTAAGATACAAATTTGCCCCGTTTTAGTACCAGTAGCTCCTCCTTTATCCTCGTCTGTCCTATTAAATACACAGTATAATAGTCAGTATCAAAATCCAAAGCTCTGTACCTGGTCATACAGGTAATATCGTGTACTGGAGGATGATGGCCCCAAAACACAATAGGGACAATAGTGTCATCATCATGACTAGACAGACTAGTTGGGGTATTGAAGGGGCTGGCCCGGCGAGACTATTGGGGTATAAAAGTTTTCTTGACACAATGAGTTAGACACCATTTTACACACATGGAATCACGTGGACTGCGTGGGCTCTGACTTTGGGCGTGGCTTGATAAGAAAATTAATAAATAAAGAACACTGATGAGTCACCAGGACTAGAAATGGACTAGACCAGAAAAAAGGTAATTTTATGAATTTTCTCTTTTAATACCAGCATACCTTTCCTGATGCATGTATACATGCACTTTAACTGTTTAAATGATAGAAATGAAGTAGGGTCTGGCTACGCAAGCTATGTTGTGTAGAAGTTTGTGCTTATTTTCATCAAAATTAGATCATTTTTACAAATTTTTAAAGTTGCTCAAAAATGGGATCAAAGTCTCTGCGGGGTCATGGGCCAAATTTACCAAAAAATGAAATTGAGGAAACTTTGTTTTTATAATTTTCTGATACATAATGTACGGGTACATGTTTTTATGTTGTGTTGAGTGTTTGAGCTGATTCTGATCAAAATTGGATCTTTATAAATTTTTACGACTTGGGTGTTTGATTTTCTTATTTTCAGAATTTTATGGTTCACATAAGTTACAATTAATTAATGTGATTTTATTATTTATTTATTATTCTTCATAGGTTGAGTAGGTGGACTAGTCTCGCCCCGCTCTTCGCTACCTGTAGAGGAAGGAAGACCGTGTCTCCACATAAAGGACACTTCTGTATAACAGAGACACCTTCTTGTATCAAAGTGTGCATTAGATAGAGGCCACAAAATTTTTGGGCCATGAAATTTTTCCGCTATACGGTATTATTACTATTATTGTTATTATTATTATTATTATTATTATTATTATTGTTATTATTATTTCTATTTCTTTTTTGCAGCTGTGAAGGAAATTAAGAAATCCCACCTGGTTGAAGTGAGGGCTT
>NW_003548930.1:0-2262 GCF_000090795.2 Amphimedon queenslandica | reverse complement strand
TATTATTATTATTACAAATACTTATATCCAGTCATCATTTAGTGTACATTAGCAAGAATAACATTAACTTCCTCTACCTGTCATGACATGAACCATATGTGTATACATGTACCACACAATAAGCTGACAACAGCCTACACAGGGTAATCATATGTTTGACTGTAAGATACAATGAACTAGCACATCATATAGACAAGAGGACATGATAGACAATGTGCTTAAGTACATGCTTTATAGTGATCAGTATTAAGTATAGACTCAGTAATTATATATTATATACATTATTATTATTAATATACAATATTCACTAGGTGAGTACAGTGTTCTTAGAGCTAGTGATGATGATGATGATACTCCCCCACCAGTACCAGCCTATAATCCTAATGGAGGACAAGAATACTCTAAACTGAAGAGAGAGGGAGAGGTATAATAAACAAAATACCAGACATACAATAACAATAATGTATAATAGAAAAAGAAAAAACAACAACAACAAGGAGCTGGTCCACTTTATTCAACACTCAATCAAGACGATGATACTCCTCCTCCTGTCCCTCCTGCCTATAATCCTGAGGGAGTACAGGAATACTCTGTATTGAAGAGAGAGGGAGAGGTCAGTGATTAATGAAAGAGTCTTTTAAAAATGGATCATATAATGTATTATTAATAGAATAAGGGTCAACAGGGTCTGTCTACTGGTGCTACTGGACTATATTCAACCATTAATAAAAACACCAACAACCAGGTATGGATACATGTACATAATCCACTCTTGACATAATGTATTGGGTTTAATGAACTACATGTACATTATGTATTGGGTTTAATGAACTACATATACATAATGTATTGGGTTTAATGAACTACATGTACATAATGTATTGGGTTTAATGAACTACATGTACATAATGTATTGGTTTTAATGAACTACATGTACATATTGTATTGGGTTTAATGAACTACATGTACATAATGTATTGGGTTTAATGAACTACATGTACATAATGTATTGGGTTTAATGAACTACATGTACATAATGTATTGGGTTTAATGAACTACATGTACATAATGTATTGGGTTTAATGAACTACATGTACATAATGTATTGGGTTTAATGAACTACATGTACATAATGTATTGGGTTTAATGAACTACATGTACATAATTATTGGGTTTAATGAACTACATGTACATTATGTATTGTATCATAAAAAGGAAGGGAAGAGGGTAATGGGTGAATTGAGTACATCCTTTTAGCTTTTCATGTAATAAGGTGAACTTATCCTTATGCAATCTGATGTACCACCTTATAGTAACTAATACACACATACCATAAGTACATATAAATGCATTAGTATAGGTATGTACATTAGTATAAGGTATATTAGTACATAAGGTATGTACATTTGTAATTAAGGTTCATGTTGTTATATTCAATAGGTGTTAGTTGATGAATCAGCTCATAAGCCAGTGTATGCTGATCTGGCTATTGCTGCTAAAGGGAAGAGACCACAGGCAGCACCAACACAAGAACAACCAGTGGTATATGCATCAGTTAACAACAAAGTAATGATAATGTACATGTACATGTAATGGTATCTTATACATCCTCTCTCTCTCCTCCTAGTCTGTTCCTCCTCCCATTCCTCCTCCAGCTGCTCCTCATAAAGTATTGTATGCTGATTTATCAATAGCAGCTGGTAAGAGAACACCAAAGAATAAACCACCCACTGAGGAAAGAGTAGTCCATTTTGGTTGGCATTGAATGCCTCTAGTTTGGGGAGTGGTAGATGTTTGTTTGTACAATGTTATAACTGGCTATTGTAATCATGCTGTGTAACTGCATCATTTGTACAAGTTTGTGTTGATGATAATTACAAATCATTGTAATTTACTGTGGGCCTTTGGTGAAGTGGACCATTGCTCAGGTAAGAGAGAGAGGAGTGTTTTAGTTAAAGTCTGATTTTAATTGTGTATATGGAATTGAGTGATGCATATACATGTTTTTGTGTTGTGTAGAAAGTTCGAGCTGATTCTGATTAAATTTGGATTTTTTATGAATTTTTAAAGTTGCTCAAAAATTGGGTCAAAGTCCCTGATAGTACAGGGGCGTTAGCTAAATTTAGCCAAAATTAAAAAGTTGAGAATTCTCAGTTTTTGTAATATTTTCTGATACATATACACGTACCTGTCCTTATGTTGTGTATAAAGTTTGAGTTAATTTTTCATATTTTTCCGAGAGCGTGGGAATATTTTCGGATT
>NW_003548929.1:3140-7689 GCF_000090795.2 Amphimedon queenslandica | reverse complement strand
GATTCACAAAATTTAGCCGGACGCTAAAAATTATTCTATTATCCTAAACAGTTGCTTTCCCTAAGGTCTGGTTTATTATTAATATGTTGTAGGGTCTTGTTAGATACTTTGACATTGGGTTTGAGGTTCCCTCTTATCGTGTGTACTTCAGTACTAGTCCACAAGATACACCCACTCACTGGCACCAGACGATATTCTTCCTCAATGAACCCATACAAGTTCAAACAGGTGGGTCTGGTTTAAGACCAGGGGCGGATCTAGGATTGGATTCTTGGGTGGGCCTTGATGATTTGGATGTGGTAATTAGTGGGTGTGGCCAACAAGGCCAGAATTCAGAGTCAAAATTTTGAAGATTAAGCTGTTAAAATGAGCTCCTTTGTGGTTTAAAAATTGTTTGCATGGTCATGCTCACAGTTTACATAGTCATCCACATGAAAAAGTTGATTTTAAATTACTGCACAAAATTTTTGGGTGGGCCTGGCCCACCCTGGCCCACCCCTAGATCCGCCCCTGTTTAAGACTAATGTACTCATTACTCTCTGTACTTATTAATTGGGCCAAGGACTAGTTAGCATCATAAATGTACCTTACAACAGGAAATTTAAGAGCTAGGGACTAAATTTTTGGTGAGTGTTGCTAAATTTTGGCGATTCACAAGCTTTAATTTTGCTCAAAATGGTGGATTTTGGTGTTGGTGAATTGCTACCAAAACACCGAATTTGACAAATTTAACTCCCTCCAAAATTTCCTAATGTATCTGTCTGTTTATATGTACAAGACTGTCACTTCTATTGGATGTCACTTCATGACTATTGGATGACTAGGTGTATGCTATTATTATCATTAGGTGATATATTGCGTGGTAGTATCAGTTGCTATAAGAACAAGGATTGCTCAAGATCACTTGATATCAAGATACAGATGACTTTATTTCCACTCTCAAAAGAATCCCAAGAATTAATAATACCAGAACACATTTACACACTTTCATGAATCATGATGCTTTACTGAGTGTACTTTGTTTTGTCATTAAATCAAATACCATCTGTGGTTATGTAATAAGAATACAAACTATTTGGTTGATAAACATGTATAGGCATGTACATCCATATAGGCATATATAAAATATACATGTAATATACATGTAATTGGTATAGATGTTAATTCATTTTCAAGAGCAGTGCTGTATGACCACGTTTTTGCACGTGATGACTAATAAAACTGAATAGAGGGTGTGGTCTTGTTGATAATTAATTTGATGGAATGTTAGGTGTGGCTTGTTTAGAAGAAGTCAAGAAGAGGATGTCTGGAAAAAGTTAGTTTATCTCTCCCTACCATCTTCCCTCCTCCTCTGTCTTCATGCTCTCTCTTTCTATTTATTTTTCTGTAGTCATTGTCTTCATTTCTATCATTATTCATTTACTACAGGTTTCAAAATCAGAGCTCAACACAAAGCTCCTGTAATAGGGGAGTCCCTCTACCTGTGGGCAGGGAACCAGGTTGACTTACCTAAAGGTCATGACTCCCTTCAAAAGAGGGAAGTGACCTCAAGAGTTGATGTGTACCAGCTTTCTACTGCTGACTGGTCCTCTCACCTAACAAGAGGTACTCCTCCATTAGGAGTAATTGCCTACTCCTGTACCACCTCTCATTCTAATATTTACTACTTCGGTGGATGGTGTGGTCAAGATCTTTGTTACCACAATACGTTGAATGTACTGAATACGATAAAGATGGAGTGGACTTCATGCAGTGATGCTGAACAGTCGTTGATGAAGAAAGGCTATGGTGGAATGATATCACTGGAATTTGATGGAGCAGAACACCTTGTCATAATAGGAGGGATTGGTTCTACACCAACTGTTTACCATCCTCAGTTTCAATATGATCAACTTAAGACTGGTCGTGTTCGTACTAATGAACAGTTACTTTATAATGTGTCCACTGGTAAGATTCTATTCATATTAATAAATAGCTTTGTACATGTACGTGTATACATTATACTGATTTACTAATAGTAATTGTATCTTTCTATTAAAAAATTACCAGTACATGTACAATAATATGCAATTATACATTGTACTTTATATTTTTAATTTGTATTGATAGATGATCACCGTATTCTCTTCACTTTAGGACAATTCACTGTTCCATCTGTCAGTGGACAGTGTTGTCCATCAACTGATACTTTCATAATTGAGAAGATTACTACTACCGGTAACAGAGGAGTAATGTTTGGGGGTATGGTTACTGTTAATGGTGATGGGAGTACAAGTACTAACAGTGTTTACATATTCAGTGTGACACATAGTATAATAGTAAGTTGTATTATATTTTGTTGTATTGTATTGTACAGTAATACATTATCTCAGTATTATCACTAGAGGATATATTGTGTTGTACTCATATTAACTGTATTTTGTGTATTATTATATTAAATATTCACAAAACTCTGATACTACATAAAATATTTTCATAATTAGACAGTGTATAGTCATGCTTAGTATGGTATTTCATATTATCAAGTACATTTGTATATTGTGTACCAATAGATTTGTTATACCTCCAGTACTTGTACATGTATAATACTAAACACAACCACTAACCTCACCTCATTAACATCAAAGTATTAAATATTAGGATTAATTTTTACATGTCACACCCATTATTTGTATAGCCACACCCATTATTCATATTTACGCTGAGTGATATTATTAGTATTTGTTTATGTATCTAGAACTGGGAGATACTGAAACCAGGAGCAATACCTAATGAGGGACTGTGGCCTATGGAGAGAGACCATCATGCTAGTGCTATTATCAATGGTGACTCTACCTCACCTACACTAGTAGTGATTGGTGGAACAGATAAGAGAGATCAACTAGTTAATGAATGTTTGTTATTTGATAGTATCACTACTGGTCAGTACAGTTGTAGGAAGGTATGTGTGTGTATAGTACTGTAATGATGTGTGTGTGTGTATAGTTAGGTCAGTTGAGAGTATGACACTAGTACTGATGTATATTGATGATAGATAAGTAATTGTTAGTGAGTTCAGTAGATAACACTATCACTGATGAAACATTAACTATATAATAGAACCACCCACACATTTGATTAAAAGTTACACATTACATTATTTTGTGAACCAACCTTTGTGTGTGTGTGTGTGTGTGTGTGTGTGTGTGTGTGTGTGTGTGTGTGTGTGTGTACAATACAATAGAACCAACCACACATTTGATTTAACACATTGCATTATGTGCATATTTGTACACATACATCTACTTTGTTATTCTTCACATGATGTGAAATAAAATGTTTATTTTGTTTGTTGATGGTAAGGATTAGAATTGATTTTACAACTGCAATAAATGTAACGATCATATGAAATGATACAATTTCTCATTTTATAAGTAACTGTATAAACATCATGTATCAGTAATTACTTGTATACTTCTCTTTATCTACAGATTCCTCTACCTGAATCTGTTACTGGTAGATACAGTCACTCACTCACAGCAGTCACAATGTCACCACACTGTGTGTGGCTAGTAATTGTTGGAGGATGTGAAGAGTATGAAATGAAAGATGTTGGAGGAGGAAAGAAGGTGCCGATGGGTACTTATATCACTGATACTAATAGACTAGTAATGATAATTGAATTAGGTAAGATAATATTAATCAATTGTAAGGATATGAGCATTAAATACATACCGGTAATTACATTAAATAATGTGCCACTCATTTTTATAGTATGTACATTATTCGTAAATTTCAGTTCCTAATATGACATACATTTTCCATTCATTTTGTATACTGTACACACTACAATACCACTGTATGTGTGGGTGTGTATTTACAACCACTATAAATGATACCATTAGTTTATAAATTAAATACATTTATTTATAAATATATAATGTATCTTATTGTGTCTCAGTATATAGTGAAGCTGGTGAGTGGATAGTAGAGTCAGTACTGGATGGTAATGATCTCACTAGTAAGAACTATCAAGAAAAGTATGAATCGTACAGCAAGACCAGAAGATGGTGGATGGATCAGCTAATAGAATATCCGACAGAGAGGGAAATGAAGCTTCAGAGATATATACAATCTTTACATGAAGACCTACAAGTGGCTCATGAGAGCAAAGTATCACTACAGGAGGCACTGGTTGAGGCCAATAAACAAGGTATATAGGATACTACACACACACACACTTTAACTGTACTAACTGATTACTATTATGTACTATTGTGTGGTTATTGGTAGTGTGAGTGTGTGTATTAGTACTGGTTTACATTATGATACTAGGGGATTAGACAATGTTAAGTATGAAAATAGTATCCTGTACTCAATATAGGTCAAATTGTGGATGCATTAGAAGTAATGAGATTCATGTAGAGTAAGCTCTGCTTACCATATATGGTATGATTAGCAATAATGATAGTACATGTATTTATGGGCTACTGTACATGCAGTGCAAATTTGTATAAGCTAGAAATAATATTGAATATGATTATGTAATGGTTTGTACATTGGTTGAACC
>NW_003548929.1:0-1993 GCF_000090795.2 Amphimedon queenslandica | reverse complement strand
TCCTAATACTGTCCTAGTGAGTGCTGTGTATGCAGTATCACTCTCGAAGCCTCTCCTCAAACGGCTCATATTAGAAATACAGCACTGCGTTGATTTAACAGGACGACCAGGTCTTAGTCGTCATCTCAAGTTTGCCATAGCTCCCGTGAGCACACCCAGTCTTCCTTACCAGTTCTCCCTAGTTGAGGGAGGAGAGTTTAAAGCTGATAGTTGGTATGGATCCATTCAACGTAAAAAGTTCTGTTTGGTATCTATTGTTGGGGAGAAACATCTACCTACATGTAAATCATCAACTAATGGAGATGAGTCAGAGGAAGAGGAGGAGGAGGAGCAAGAGGAAGAAGCAGAAGAGGAAACTGAGGAGGAAGTGGAAGATGGTAATAGTGATTCATCCAGTGATTCTGATAAGACTAAAGATCCACCAGGAGGTAGGAGTGGAGGACAAGGTTAGTATTTATTTGGTCAATCTGTATAATCTACTGACTCTAATCTATATCTGCATGAGTATAGTATTAGAAATTGTGATGGATGAGAGACTTGAGATTAGCATTGATCCAGTTAATGATGGACTAGGGAATGTAGCAGAAAATGAGGAAATTGGAGAGCAAATAATTCATCAACAATCACAGTGTCTGGCATCAAGTAATCAAAATTGCAATCGTATGAAATTTTCTCCATTTATTACTTTAGCTGCAGCAGAATCTACTGGTGTTGAAGAGGCTATGACATATGCTGGACTGGTTTATTATGAGGAGAAAAGAGCTGAAGATTTGGTGACATTTACTGCTGCTAAAGATCTCAATGCACTGCTTGAGGTACCTCTGCTTATATTTATTCTGTAATTATAGTGACTTTGTTTGTAGTTTATTAAGAAAGACTGTCCTCATGCTGAAAGAGGACAAAATATTCTCTTTCGTTTCAAAGATTATAATGGATATATTGAATTGAAGTTTGATGCTCCTCAAAAGAAACCATTCACTGGTTGGAGTATTGAGCCTCACATGGACTCATGCAAAGTAAG
The DNA here is from genome assembly GCF_000090795.2 of Amphimedon queenslandica. Taxonomy (NCBI): domain Eukaryota; kingdom Metazoa; phylum Porifera; class Demospongiae; order Haplosclerida; family Niphatidae; genus Amphimedon; species Amphimedon queenslandica. The sequence goes on along the minus strand of NW_003548929.1, from coordinate 972 downwards.
AAGGAATGAGCTCCTTGTGTACTGACATTATGTATATTAATAGTTTCTACGTTGTGATGTTGATAAGTTTGGTGAAGCTAATTATCCTCTTCCTTCCACTTGTCTGGTATCAGTATATGGATCAGATGATGCTGTTCCTACACTACATTACTCTGTACCACTAGATGGAGTAGCTGATCCTAAGACATTATTCATTCACCGATCACTGAGAACCGTGGGTTTGTCCCTACCAGGTAATATGAACGAATTACATAGACTCAAGTGTGATAACATTTGTAGCAATTCCAGCAAATCCAAGGCCCCTACCAGTGCTGAGAAAAAGAGAACAAGGTAAATTGTTTATATGGTATACTGTGACAAAACTTAGTAAATTATAACTTTATAGGTCTTGATTTAGTTTCTATTAAAAAAAGGGTACAGCAAGTTCTTACAAAACATCAAGTTGATTTGAGCCAAGCTTTTAGTCTTTCTCTGTCCAGCATATTCAATGAAATGGCTGCAGTGGGTATTGTCAGTAATGACACTGAGAAATCCTATGAAGCAATAATTAAGAGCTTTAAAGTTGGGATGAGTTTCATGAAAAGTTCATCTGATCTTGAGTCATACTGTGTGAAGTTTCTCAATGGATTATCTAAAGTTGGTGGGCCAGTAGCTCTAGCAGCTGAAACAATATATGATGAATGGACTGAGGCAAGTGAAGGAGAACTATTGTTTGATTGCTTAGCAAAAAGAACCAAAAATACTTAATTTAATAATTATTCTCGAAATTTGCATATTAAAAAATAAAAATTGTAATTTAGCACCTACTATAACTCGGTTTCTTTCACAGTGCCACTACCACCAAGGCTACAAAATGTTGCAAAAGCAAATGGACGGGAGACAACTTTATGAACTGAAAAGCTGAGCTTTACTAGCAATGTGGGAATAACACTTGTAATCAAATTAATTCATATACTAAGAGTAGATCAACTG
>NW_003548928.1:6421-7694 GCF_000090795.2 Amphimedon queenslandica | reverse complement strand
GAAACCATGCCCTCTGCCACTGAAACCCCTCCATCTACCTCTGAAACCTCTCCCACTACCACCTCTCCATCCTCCATGGCCTCTGAATCCTCCTCTAGGGCCTGATCCCCTCCCCCCTCTTGGAGGGAAGGGGAACATCACCCGGAGGAGGATGACCATAACCCAGGGGAGGAGGAGGAGGATGTCCATCACCCGGGGGAGGAGGAGGATGTCCATCACCCGGGGGAGGAGGTGGAGGACGTCCATCACCCGGGGTAGGAGGACGTCCATCACTTGGGGGAGGAGGAGGAGGACGTTCATCACCCTGGGGAGGAGGAGGAGGATGTCCATCACACGTAGGGGGAGGAGGAGGAGGACGTCCATCACCCAGGGGAGAAGGAGGAGGACGCCCATCACCCGGTGGAGGAGGAGGAGGATGTCCATCACCCGGGGGAGGAGGAGGATGTCCATCACCCGGGGGAGGAGGTGGAGGACGTCCATCACCCGGGGGAGGAGGACATCCATCACTTGGGGGAGTAGGAGGAGGACGTTCATCACCCTGGGGAGGAGGAGGAGGACGTCCGTCACACGTAGGGGGAGGAGGAGGAGGACGTCCATCACCCAGGGGAGAAGGAGGAGGACGCCCATCACCCGGTGGAGGAGGAGGCGGACGTCCATCACCCGGGGGAGGAGGAGGAGGACGACGACCATCACCCGGAGGAGGACGACCATAAGGTGGAGGACGGTAGCTATTTGAATGCTACATTAAAAAATTAAAATGCCTTTAATAATAATTGTAAAAAATAGTAGTTGGCTCATTTTAATAGGTAATAACATAACTAATTTTAAGGTGATGGCTAAAATTAGTAACTATGAGCTATGATATATTTTAAATATTAAAAGCAAGAGAGAAAACTTATAATAGTGGTACCACTGTAACAAAATTATAGGATGACATTGTATTAGGCTATACCGATTAGCACGGTACAAGTAGCTAATTAACAGTATTCTTTGTACGGAGTATTATGCTTATGTACATAAAAGAAGGTTGATTAGATTTTGGTATTATAAAACAGTGTAATTATGAATGTAATATCAATGATAGAGTTTCAGAAATGAAAAGTCATAATTAGTGCATGTACTCTACAGTTTTGTGTGAATAGATTAATGCATAGGGGTTGTCTAAAAGAAATTCTCCAGCTACTATGCATTTCTTTTCAATGTCAATGTAATGTAACATAAACAGCATATTTCAATAACACTGAATAAAAACAATAGAACTTACAGTAACTTT
>NW_003548928.1:0-6262 GCF_000090795.2 Amphimedon queenslandica | reverse complement strand
CTGTTACTTAATGCAGCATTCTGTATAACAGTATAATACACAGTCATGACTAACTTTCTTTGGCATTATGTGCAGTGACTGGCCTTTTTAATCTTCCTATGAATCAAGCTAAATAAACATATAAATAAATATGGTATTACAATACATTCTCAAAGAAACTGTAACAGAGACTTACCACACTGGCACACTCCACAAGAAGAACAGCAGCTGAGTGGTTTCTTTCTTTGACTTCTCGTGTGGAATGTCTGGCAGCATGCTGACAAGTACTGCGCATGCTTGGTACATGCCCACGCAATTAATTGGATCCATTCCTGTCTTTAACGGCATGTGCAAAAGTCATGGCAGCCAATTTGTTTTGGGGTGAATCCTACTTAGTATAGTATATAAGTAAAGTATAGTATAGTATAGTATATAGTAACGCTACCGCATTACTAATACAGGGACACTGATCAAATTTATTCAAAAATGACAAGAAGAGAAATCTTCAATTTTTATTATGCTTCCTGATGCATATACATGTACTTACGTTGCATAGAAAGTTTGAGCCAATTGAGATAAAATTTAGATTTTTTAAATTTGCTCAAAAATTGAGCGAAACATTTTGTAGTAAAGGCAAATTTGAGTCCAGTACTTCCAAATTTCTCTATTACATGCATACATGTACAACAACATTCACCAAATTTCATCAAAAAGACAAAGAGGGAATTTTATCAATTTTACAATGTTTTCTGATACACATACATGTACTTATGTTGCGTAGAAACTTTGAGCTGATTCCATTCAAAATGAAATTTAAAAAAAAATTTTTAATGTTATTGCAAATGTCATGTACTGCGCTGTGGTTGGCTCACAAAACTCATGCTGTTTGGCTTGCTTAGCATACTTTGTGGGAGACCCTGTTTAGACTACATGATTGATAACTGTGGAACCTCAAGATATACGTGTATTGTATATCAAGCCTGAGATAATCATGTACAAGCAAAAAACTTCATCTTGTTTGCAATTATAATTACTACCATAGACAAGGTATTATGGGAATACATTTGTAATAACATTCCTATGCACTGCTGATAGTCATGCAATACAAAAACTCACACTACATGTGTGTATCACAGCATTGTAAAAACAAACTTACATTTTTCAATTTTTGCTACTCAATGAACATTAATTGGCAAGGCCTAAATATTTTTCCCTGCTAAAAATTCACTTCATACAGGCACAAGATTATAGGCAAAGCTATACTAATTGAGATACAGTTACACTGTATGAGACCCAAGCAATATCACAATTACTCTACTGGGATCAAAACAATAACATGTTTGCCAGGGATCTGATAAAAAGTCATTAAGATTTTTACATGTAGATAGACCCCACTCTCTATTAAGCATGGCAATTCATGCCACAATGGATTTGAAGATTCAGAAATTAATGTAATTAATTCATGAATACTATTAAACAATCATCTACACGTACATTACTACTATTTCGATTACCATAAAATGAAAGTGCCAATGGTATAATGCAGAGTTTATACAGTAACCCAATTATGAACCCCAATGTCAGGCAATTTTATTAAACTGAGCAGAATCATTATGCAATGACAGACATTATGCAACTAAAGGGTAATATCTACTTACCAATGACTGAGCTGCCTAATGCAAAGACGATGAAGGAGCCTGTGAGCTGTGTGAGTATATCAGGAGTTGGTTGCAGCAGACATTTTGCTTTAATAACCATTATTACTATTTGCCCAGCCTACTGTTTCTATGGACAAATTCCAGGAAATTCTCGACCTATCTCCGGACAACTGACAGGTTAATAAATGCGAAGCGGCTGCACCAGGAATCATATGGGAGAGGCCTCATCATGTGAAACTAAATTATTCATAAGCTACTTAAACTGCATTTAGTAGTGGAAAAATAGCAGTGCTATCTGGTAGAATCAATAATGGCAAGTTTCCCACTCGCTTATTTGTTGAAATCCATGCTTCACTTACGCTGCCATACACCAGGCAAACGAGAACAACACCGTTGCAACTGAGTCTGGAATGAAAAAAGGGAGATAAAATTACCTTATTACTAGAACAAGTAAGTTCCTAAAAAGTCAAAAGTTATGCACAAACATTTAAAAATATTTGAAGTTCAATGCATAGCAGCACAAGTTGTACAACTTTTTATTTCCTTTAAAGTATAATTTAAAGACAGACATTACCGTATAGCCGGTAATTTTCGTGGGTTGCAAAGTTCATGGATTTCGCGGATTCCTTATTGATTTACGAAAATCAATTTAATACGGTACCTGCATGGTACATGTGGCAAAATTCACAAAATTAAAATCCGCGAATTGGATTTTTAGTTGATTTCACAAATAATAGGACCCCCAAAAATTACCAGCCATATGGTATTATATGTACATGTATTAGAAAAGGCTTACTGATACTGCCTTGTGTCCATTCTACAGGTACAATGGATAACAAACAGTAGTCCAACAGTCAACAATCTAATGATTAACACATGTCAGGCTGAGGTTGTCCTTGCCTCTAGCCAATCTATGGTAAAACAGTCAAAAAATTTTACATGACATCAACTAACTTTCTCTAACACAAGCATCAGGCAAAAGCAATGGTAATAATCATATAGCACTAAGAGAATCTATTATAGTGAAATAGAACATTTTAATTAAACTTTCCATTAACAAAAATTACCTGCAAATTTGTTAGTTACGTTCCATTTGAGAACTGCTTTAATTTTCTGTGATCTTTCTACTTCTTAACTGGTTTCTGCAAAATTCCACGAACTACGTCTCATGCATTCAGATTCTATTTCCTCCATTTCTAGTGTTTTCTACAGGATAATGTAACTAAGTAATACATTTTGGTTTGTTTACTCGTTTCTCATTTGCAAGTCTGTAGAAGTAGCAAAAGCAGTACTGTCTCACACATACTCTCACTAGTCACTACAAGTACTGTCTCTCCCACATAGTGTAATGACTACAAGTACCACTGTATACAGGGTACTACTCACTACATATACAACTATACACATAATAACATACTCCCTCTCTAACTATACCTTTCTTCATATTCTATGCAGGGTTCTACTACTCAATAATGGTAAGTTACTATACACACAATAATGATAAAACTAATCTGTTCTTATTGTAAAAAAGGCTCTCTCTGCACCCAGTAATAACTCCCATTTAATCTGTGTATATGATAAAGAACTACAAAGTGTAATAGCGATAGGTTCACTACAATAACTACTTACTTTTTTTATACAGCTTGCACATCCTTGAATAAAAGCATGATCATACAGCAAATCGTCAATGTATAACTATAAAAGTGTAAGAAAGAGAGGTGAGCTTCATTAATTGTACTCTCTGCTAAATAAACATATCCTGTGTAATGAAATAAAGTACATAATAGGACATGTACATGTAGATGTATTTGCAAGTTTGTAAGACATACTCATCACATTGCGATCTATCCAGTGCCGGAAAATTATTTACATAACATTCATTGCTACAATGACTGCTTAAATTAAACAAATCTTTATCATTTTCCTTTGGATGGTGATGAAAATAGGTACTAAGGTGTCACTTGAGATTCTTTTAGCTAGAAAATCAATTATTTTGGTGGATTTATTATTATTATTATATCAATAGGAGCAAACTTTGTTTATCGATTAACTTGTCCAATTCTTTAAATGCTGAGTCAATAAGGGATCAATCCTATGCAGATACAATGTATTTAAAGTAACTTACTCTTATTGTTTTGCACAAAATATCTGTTGGTTTTTAGACAGTATTTGATTATCACATCATTAGCTTCATACGACAACTCACAGCTTAGATTTACTATAAATTACACTTAATGTTAGACATTTTCATGTACTCTTAAGAATCCATTCCTTTATTGTTTGATTGTTTGAGGTTCGTATATTCTCCTTATTTTCTGCATTATAAATTTGTAATAACAATATTTTAAGAAACATGTACATGTACTTTACCTTGCACAAATTTGATATCAAATCCTCAGTACTATCACAGTCAATCTAATTTTAAATCGTATCATGTGTAACATAAAATTCTTACAGCTTCTTCCATTATTGTCCAATTATTGTACCAGTGGACCTTTCCAGTTTTCATGTTCCCATTATATACCACCTTTCTATATTTTATGCCCTATAGTTGTATGTATATAATGTACTATACCTTATGTTTCATGCCCATAATGTATTTACTTCAATATAATAATCAGTTTTGCTGTTGTTGCTGAATTATCATCAATATCACGGAAACTATGATACATATATAATACTTAAGTTGTCAGTGCCCCTTCACCTTATAGAAGATATTTAACGTCACCTAGTGTCCACATACATTTAACGCATCCATCTGATCTGAAACGGAATGCTCATGGACACACGGTACTTGTAGATCCCTACCTTAGTAAATCACATCATTTGTTTTCACTTTTTGTACTTTCTTAACTTTGTGTGATCAACTCTTGAAAAATTGTCCATCTTGCATTATTTGCATAATCATTGTCATAAATGCATGTTTTTGTACATTAAAGACTCACTTGTTTGTAGAGCATCTGAAAATGATTTAGCTGCCTACAGGTACATGTACAAGTCATAATTTAATAAATTTTGTGGCTGCATTTCTTGATCATGTAGTGGAAACAAGTGATCTGCACTTCTTTCTGTAAATATTACATATACAGTACATCACAATGTGACATACCCCCGATCAAATATTCCATTATTATGTAATTATTATACATATACCGTATATATTTGCCATTATTGTGACTGACTATTGCATAATGTAGCATTAAGGTATGTTATTGGATGAAGTGATTCATAGTTCATACTTTCTGGATAAAGTGAGAAAATATTCTTACATTTGGATGACATTTAGTGTATTGGGTAGAGGAAATAATTCAACCTCCTATCTTCTTCCAATTCGCTTCATAATATCTCCTATTTTAAGACATCTATTAAACAAAAGACATCACTAATACACATGTACATTTTTAAGCAATATGGCTTCAAGATGTGTTTCAAATCCGTGTATGTATAATATCTATGTTATAACTCAGCAGGATTGCAGGATTAGGTCGGACGATTGCCACAAGGTTTAAGATAAAATAACCCATTCTTCATCATAACCACCAACTGGAACATTTTCACATGCTACGACAGATATATGCAATTGCAACTGAAATACAGCATAAAAGTATGCGAAATTCTTAAATTGCATTGATGTGAATCAAAGATGCCATTTTAGTGACAAAACTTTTCAAGCACTATATCTTGTAACTAACTATTATTGATTGATTATACATGCATACATAAAGAAAAGAGACTTGATCGATTGATTCATAAGCCTTGTTGATAACTGTTATACTTGAGAAGTAATTGTAAATGAAATATGTATGCAGTATTTCTAATATACAAAGCTGCAAACAGTATTTGTATTGTTGTTTGTAAGGTACTTGTATTCATATTTTAATGTTGTACTCAACCGAACTACAAGGCCTTAAAATTGCAATACAGGTCTACTGTGTTGTCATTGTGGAATAATCACATTATGGTGTCATTGTACATGTATTTGATTTAGTTTTGTCTATAATATTGCTTTACTTCATGTATATACCTGTATAGGGTGAAATTTAAGCATTGAAATACATATAGGCCTTATCAGTGTTTATTGAGTAGCAAAAGTTGTGGCAAATAAAAAACTGGTGAAAGTCTGATAAATTAAATCATTAATAGTGTAACTACTTGCATCTGACCCACAGTGCCTTGCTTTAGTAATTGCAATTGTAAACTTTGCTTACATGTATCATAATTTATTTTTTCTCATTTGAAGTGCAACAGTCATTGATCATGTGTATCATTTGCTATATGGTATTATAATTTTATTAAAGATGCTTGTAATGTTACTATAGGGTTTCAATAATTATGCCCTTTCCCAATAAATGTATCTATTACTCATTTCTTGTGTTCCATAATACTTATTGTTGTACATCTTAGTCTCTTTCTCTCCCCCTCATAAGCACAGGTATACCCAACACCTTTTTTCTGTTTCCTTCTCTAGGTATACCTATCACATGTCTACACGGTAGTGCAAGTAAGCAACGGTGTTTGTCAACATTGCTGTTATCATTATAGTGCAGTGTTAGATCACCTGAGCTCCTAACAAATGCACTTGCTGCAATATGTGGTAAATAATGTGGGGAAAAAATGCATGCTAA
>NW_003548927.1:5524-7695 GCF_000090795.2 Amphimedon queenslandica | reverse complement strand
TCTTCTTTGTTGAGTTCTTTCTTAATATTTTTTAGCTGAAGGAATGCATTTGCAAATGTCAGTACAATTACTGATCTATCCCACATTTCCTTTTTTATGTTAGCTGCAAGAACTCTGAACATATCTTTAACTTTTTCATCTGCTCTGCTATCCATTCTGATACAGATCAGTATCAGATCAAACTTTTTAGCTTCAGCAATCTCTTTGACAATGCTATTGCCACTCTTCCCTCTTGTATCACTGAACCCAGTAGTATCGTAGACCTTTAACTGTATTCCTTCATGTTCTCCTTCATGCACTTTAACTTCAGACTGAACTGATCCTGCTCCATGACCAACTTCTGCTACAGTGTCTCCCAGTAAAGCATTGATGAGTGTTGATTTACCAGCTCCAGTTGGACCAATCACTAACATATTGACTGGCTCTCTTCTTTGGCTCAATCTTTTTTTTGCTGCTTCTGTTTTCTTCTCTTGTGATTCGTTAAAATCAAGGTTGTCTTCTTTAACTTCTTGAATAGAAGCACTGATTTCAGTAGGTCCCTGTTCAGTATCTTGTTCATCTGATTGAATAGAAGTATTGACTTCAGTAGGGCCCTCAGAGGTTGCCATTTTACCAGATAATGGTAAAGGGGATTGCCACAGTGTCGTATCAGTTCATTTCTTGTTATCAGTTATTTGATAGTTACTCCAATGTTGTGTTAATTTGCTATTATTATCTGACCTACATTGTATCTATTATCAAGAGTACATTCTTGTAATAATTATGCTGATATAGCTCTATAGTGTATTAGTATATTATAGTTTATGTTGCATTAGCATTAGATTCTATTGTCATGAGTGTATAGGTTACCAATCATCTCCTTTATATCCTTCAACCTCATGCACAAGTAACTGATGCACATGTACCTCCCCCTCCCAGTCTATGCTACCTTCCTACCCAACAATCTATTGGCTAGTGTTGGTTCACCAGGTTACATATCTTTGTATTGATGTCCCTAATGACCTTATTCAGAGCAAGCAGGTATAGCAATGTTATAAGGACTTATACTGACAGTTCAACTTGAATAAGGTGAACAATGTATGTTTCATACATTCAATGTATACAATGTATGGTTTCCTCTTGTATAGTGAGTGTGTGTGGAGGAATTAGTAACAGAATATGAGGAATGAAGAAGGTGATGGTTAATAAAATATAAGGAATGAGTATAATGTGATAATAGGAAGTGAAGAGGTAAAGGGAGGTACCTCATGAATCAGGTGCTGTATGGAACCTGATACTACACTGTCTTATAGGAAAGAATATCAACCAGTCTTTACTGCAGTGATCCTCCCTCTCCCTCTCTCTCTCTCGTTTCTTCTCTTTTGGTAATGCAGAATTCCATCATCATTCTTTCTTTGTTGCTCAAAGTAACAGTTTCAATAGAGCCAATACCTGATGCTGATGATGAGCTTCACATCTACGCCCTACCAGTGGGTCAGGGAGACTGTACTGTGATACAGTGTCCTAGAGGTCAAGGTGATCCTCCTAAAGGAACAGTCACTATTATTGATGCTGGGTCCAGTACAGAGAAGCTAGGTATGAAAGGAAAGGACATTGAGGACTTTCTTAAAGGGACTGAACTTCGTCTTGCAGTCCTTACCCACTCTGATGCTGACCACCTCAAATACATGAATGGTATATTGAACTTTTATAACAATAAGAAAGTTCCTATTTATCATTCCTGTGAGTGGAACAAGCATTATACCAAACATATATCCAAGGAATATACCAACCATAAGGAAATACCACGCTGCATGAGTATTAAGCAGTGTTCAAAGAAACTTGACCTTTGTCCTCGTTATAAACCTAAATTTGGTGTCACACTATTTTTTGTTGCTTCTGCTGTTGGAAAGTGTACTGGTCATAGAGCTAACAATGCTGATTCTCTCATTGCCAAGATAACTTATGCTGGTAGGTCTATACTAATCGCTGGGGACTTTGAACTACCTCAGAAAGAAATGAAAAACTTTCTCAAGCTAAAGGGAGTAAAAGATAGTCTTCGTTCTCACATCTACAGGCTGAGTCATCATGGTGCTTATAATAGCAAAGCTAATCGTTATGACTTTTTAAATGCTGTTGGTGCAAGTTATGTCTTCTCAAGCAGTGGATTCAGGTACCACCATCCAAGATGT
>NW_003548927.1:0-2300 GCF_000090795.2 Amphimedon queenslandica | reverse complement strand
ATGGTTTGTCTGTCTGTACACGTACGTATTCCGTATCTCCTCTATATATTCGTGATAGCACATGCTTTAGCAATGCAATAGATTCTAAATTTCAATATTTCCATTGAAAGTGGGAGTGGCCGAAGCAAAATAAAATGGCGATCAACACACGGGAAGAAGTCATGAGCTTTCTAGCAACAAAATAGGGCAAATACAGCGTTCAAAGACTTCTCCAACAGTTTAAGAAGGGGAAAGATGCAATAAAGTAACTATGAAACTCCTTTTTGTTGACATAATAGCATAAGTAAACTGTAAAAGTCAAGCAAATGTCAGTTTCTGATTCTGACTTGACTAAACTGGCAATCTTTCTACTGTATTCTACATCAGATCATGTAGAATACAGTAGAAAGACTGCCAGCTGCTTTAACTTTAAGAGCTTTTTAAACTGACTTGCAAATGCCATCAGCCTTTTACACTGACTTGCAAATGCCATCAGACTGATGGCATTTGCAAGTCAGTGTAAAAAGCTCTTAAAGGTAAAGCAACAGGCTCTTTTAGACAACAAAGATTTTCAAGTCATTTTATTTCAAAAGCCTCATTTCAAAGATATAGCATATAAGCTGCAATCAATAAAGAGAGTAGGCTAAACTCAACCAGAGGTAAAAGTTGATGCAGTGACACGACTAAATGTAATAACTTGGTTTTGTTCATAGACAACTTGAAATAAAGCATTGAAATTGTAATAGCTTATTATTTTCACATAAATTCACAAAGCTCGCTCGTGCTCGCCCCATAATGTTTTTAACATCGTCCTAGTATAATAATAGTAACAAGGCTACTATAGTAGTATAGTTACTCCGTTAGATGATGGCTCTCAATGCCTGGATCTAACCTACAATATGCGTCAGTGTATAATGTTCTTTGAAGTTTATGTATGATATTTATAGTCTGTAATCTGATTGGTCAGTTACTATTATTCATGGCTAGTGTGTTACCTAGTTACAGAGAGATAAACACTAGTACTAATATGGATGAAACTAATTCTGTAGAGCAAGGATCAGAAAATGACAGTTTAATGATAACAGTCCATGGCAATGAGAACATTAACGACAATGTGAGCTTTGAAGACAATGTGAAGATTAAAGATGGCATTGATAGAGAGCAAAAGAGATTTAAGCACTTACCGGAGGAATTTTCTAAACGTTCACCAGAGGAATTTTCTAAACGTTTACCGGAGGAAATTCCTAAATGTTTATCTGATCCTGTATTGCCTAGTGGAAGTAAAAGAAATATAGAATCATTGCCTTTTAATCCACTGTCAAATGAAAACCTCTCTCTGGAAATGGAAGCAAAGATTGAATCATTGAGTAAAAGAGGAAGGCCTGTCAATATATTAGTGATTGGTCCAGCTCGCTCTGGTAAATCAGAGCTAGTCAATGCTATGTTTGGGGAGGATGTAGCAAAGGTTGGACTTAAATCATTATCTCTTGCATCAGAGGAATATAAAGGAGAGTATAAAGGTGTTATGATAAAAATTTATGACACAGTTGGGTTTAGAGATACTGGAGGTAGAAGTTATCATGATACTTTAGTGAATATTACTGAGCATGGCCAATATGACCTGATCCTCATATGTACCAAGTTAGTAGATAGAGCTAACCATCACATGTTCTTAGAGCTGGCCTCCGTCTTACATGAAGAAATGTGGAAGAGGACAGTTGTCGTATTGACATTTGCTAATCATTTCATTAAACTTGAGAGTGTTAGAGGTTCTAATGACATTGAAGAAATAATCAAAACGGAAGTAAAGAAACACCAAGCACGTGTTGTTGAATTTCTTTCTAAAAGTGTCGATAAGGAAGTGTTGAACAACATACCGTTCTGTATAGCTGGAGTAAAAGATAAAAGGAAACTACCTACAGTAGATGACTGGTTGAGTTCACTGTGGGCCACATCCATTCAACGCTCCAGTGATGAGACACGCCCTTTTTTATCATTTTATGCCAGGAACCGACGTGGTATTATTGAAGCAGGGTCTTTCCTTGGTGCTGTTGGTGCTGGTGCTGGTATTGGAGCTGTTGTTGGTGCTGGTATTGGTTCTGTAGTACCTGTTGCTGGTACTGTAATAGGAGGTGCAGTGGGAGCTGGGGTTGGAAGTGCTGTTGGAGGAGTTGTTTCTCTTTTAGGGATTATTGTAGGACGTATACATAAATAACTGTTATATTATTGTTTTAGTTAGTTCTATTTAACGAAAGCAATTTTTTTAGAATTTTTAGTAATTTTTTTCTCTTCTTTATTTGTAAGTTGTGACAAAAAATAAG
>NW_003548926.1:3982-7699 GCF_000090795.2 Amphimedon queenslandica | reverse complement strand
AGTTCAGTTTCCATCTAATAGTATCAGTTACTCTCAAGTGTGTGGTAGAGTAGTGGGATATCAGTATGCTTCACCTGATGCTGTATATCATGGTCATGGTGCCCCCGAGAGTCATAATAATATTAATTCTTATTATGTTGATGGTGTTAGTATCACTCGTGGGTCTCCTCGTCAACATGTCTGGACACTAATGGCTGGAGTGACAGGGTCTAGTAGATATACTCATTTCAATTGTCCTTGTTCCACTGGTAGTCGTCAAACTTCAAAAATTCAATCATTCGTTGGTAATGATTACTATTGTGAATCAGGAGCTAGTAATACTTGGACTCATATTCTCTACACATCTGACCCACTGTGGGATGGTCAAGGTTGCGGTTCACTTGAAACAGCTTGTTGTAATGTTCCTGGTATCCCATGGTTTCACAGAGACTATGGTAACACTACCACTACTGACTACCTTGAGCTGAGGGTGTGTGCTGATCAAAAGACAACTGATGAAGATGTTCCTGTTGCCTTTTACGAGATTTACGTTAAGTAACTACATTAATTAATTGGTTTGTTTGAGTGATTAAACATGCCATTATTTTCAACATTTTTAGTATTTACTTGCATACATGTAGTTTTGCTACTGTAGCTTTCTTTTGCTTATCATAATATCTATAATGTAGTATGTAGTACTCATTTTTATGATCAATATGGATACATGCTGTGACAATAATGAATATGTGTACCAATACTGTTTCTAACTGAGTAAAGTATTGTAGAGCGAGCCAAGCATCAATGTGTACCAGGCCTGGGGTAATAGTAATATGTAATAGTAATTGTAATAGTAACGATTACAGGGCACCAAGTAATAGTAATAGTAATAGTAATAGAATCTTTGGCAACAGGAAGTAATAGTAATAGTAATAGTAATAATTGTCAAAGTAATATGTAATCTCAATATTACATAGCTATTATTTGCAGTGTTACACTAATAAGTAACAATAGGAAAACAGCACGTTAACCAGGAACTATTGCTCAGTACTGAGACTTTTTATCATAAATATAACAAAGCATTCTTAATTCGAAACTATAAAATGGCTTAAATTAACTTCAAAATTAGATTCTTTTTATCAGTAACCTATAAAAATCTATGGCGTATTGTAATAGTAATTGTAATAGTAATATACTTTGTTGTAATAGTAATAGTAATAGATTACTTTGAAAAAAGGCTGTAATAGTAATAGTAATATAATAGTTAAAATTTTCAAGTAATAGTAATAGTAATAGATTACATTTATTTGTAATTGACCCCAGGCCTGATGTGTACACACATACATGTACATGTATTATACACATGCAAATCATCATATACACGTACACAAACTTTATTGCATCATGTAGCAACAAATGGTACATAAACTTACCAGATACAGCACGAGTGAATATTAGTTCAGCTTTAGTATAGTCTCCTTCCTGTACCAGCTCATGATGCAGTTCAGTAAGTAATGGATGCTCAAGGTCAAGATGAGCTTGTTTCTGTAGTGAGGCAAAAGCTTCTTGATAATCATTCTGTCTCAAGTGCTTCAGGCATAACCTGACCGCCTCTTCCTGCTGGAACTAAAATACAAATAAATAATAAACTTGATAAAGGAAGAATAAATGTTCTGAAAAATGAGTCAAATTAAAGGAAGCTAATTTTGTAAGAATATGTGTACATGTAGGCTGAATCCAGTAATACAGTAAAGTCAGTAATGTTAAAGTACATTGCATTGCCATAAATACAGTATCTACAGTAATTATTTTATTTATTATTAACTGACTTCTTTAAGCCGGTGAGCAGCTCCCTTTACAATTGATGGATCAGTAATCCCCAGCAGGTCAACATGCCATAAACTGAAATTGGTCTGACCCCAAGTATCCAGCAATACTGTGGACAAAGGGTTAAAAATACACTAAAATGTAAGAGATATTTATAAATATATACTGACCAATCTTTACATAGAGACAAGGGAATGGGCCATTCTTTAGTGTGTGACGAAGAGCAATTGTTTCAGAGCAACCATCATTCTTTAATTCCCTAAAAAATCAATTATAAGCCTCTGTTGTTCTATTTATCATTTCCTTCCTCTTTATTCCTCTAAATCACTATCTTATAATCTTCCTCCTCCAAAATTATTATCTTATTTTCTTCCCCTCCAATAGTTAGTATTAGCTCTCATTCACTTATTACTTACCCTTCAGCTAGTCTAACAAGATACTCGCTATTCATTCCTCCCATTATCTTTAGCTTGTGGACGTTACACGCATGAGGTCGACAATACTTGCCAAACACGGCTTCGGTCACAATGGCCGGGTGAGAGAGCTGGAGCGTAACGTGTTGAGGCGGACGACCGCTTTCGCTCAGCCAGCGAGATGTGAGATCATCAGGTTTATTCTCTTTTATCAACCTATAAATAAGAGCATCTGAATTTTTAAAGTTGCTCAAAAATCAGACAAAAGTCCCTGTACTATAGTACATGGTCTCGAGCCGAATTTCATCAAAAATGGCAAGGTGAGAATTTTCCATTTTTATAACTTTATCTGATGCATATACATGTTCTTATATTGTGCAGAAAGTTTGAGCTGATTCTAATCAAAATTAGATTTTTTACGAATTTTTAAAGTTACTCCAAAATCGGGCCAAAGTCCCTGTACTATAGTACATGGTCTCGAGCCAAATTTCACCAAAAATGGCAAGGTGAGAATTTTCCATTTTAATAACATTTTCTGATGCATATACATGTTCTTATATTGTGTAGAAAGTTTGAGCTGATTCCGATCAAAATTGGATTTTTTACGAATTTTTAAAGTTACTCCAAAATCGGGCCAAAGTCCCTGTACTATAGTACATGGTTTTGAGCCAAATTTCATCAAAAATGGCAAGGTGAGAATTCTTGATTCTCTGATGCATCTTATCTTGCATAGAAATTTTGAGCTCATTATGATCAAATTTTTTAAAGTTTATCACAAAAATTTAGCCAACTACATGTACATGTAGATATGACCATGGGCCGGTGACTGTTATTGTACAGCCTAAGTCATGATTACCAATTAACGAGGAGAGTACAGTAAGTTTAACACTTGCTAAGTAACCATAACACTTCTGCAAAGATTATTTTGCTTGTCACACTTAATTAAATCAATATCAATAGAAATATCAATAGTTCAATACATAAAGTTGTGACGGTAATGCAAAAATGCTTAGTCCTTACTTGGGATGATAACCTGGGGAATAGCTAGACCACTCAACCACATCATAACTGAGTCTAGTAACATTTCCAGAAGAGGAGTTCTCCTCTTTAAACTTTGAACTGCTAGCCGCCATTATTGGCTGACACGCCTCTTTTGTATTTGGGTCTCGTGATCTCACGTGTTTAAAATCAAACAGAAAATATACGAGAGAAGCCGGAAATAATATACTCGTTATTGGGTATTACATCATTATTACGCGTCTAAAGATGGCGCATCACGGATGGCAGGAAGCAGCAGAAGCTCCCAGCGTGTCACCAGGTGAATATTCTCCCTGACTAATGTGTTTAAAGTATTATTTATTAGGTCCTTCAGCTCCAAGCCTTTATTCTCCTTACTCACTCGATCCAAACTACCTCCCTCAAGTAAGTGACATCATCATGCTTGTTTTCTCTTGACCACGCCCTCTCATTATTCCAGGGTCCTGAGTTCATATTTCCAGTC
>NW_003548926.1:2363-3788 GCF_000090795.2 Amphimedon queenslandica | reverse complement strand
CCACTCCTCTCTCCCTCTCTTCAGCTGGTCTAAGAGCTATGGGTGTTGCTGGAGCAGCAGGTTGTGTGGCATTAGGTATCTACTCTATCTCATCTTATTATTTTGGTGGCAGTCAATCCCTCCTCTTCTCATAATGCAATAAATGACATGATTCATTACAATCTATTGTGATTTGATGTATAATGTATATATGATGCATTGTTAAATAAATTATTGTCCATTTTTGTTGTTATTTATCAGTTAAATTGTTGTTTATTTTGATGTCTTGTTAATAAAGACATAATTACTATATTATGTTTAAAATTTGGGCAAAGTCCTTATTGACTAATGCTCCTAAACTTACTTGCTTCTCAAATTGGAATCAGTCCATCAGCTCATTTCACACAATAATTATTAATTCATTATTATATTACAAGGAATTATTAATAGAAGAAATGTAACACGTACAACACAACTCGTTAATATCAATGATAATAATAATAATAATAATAATAATAATAATAATTAATCGGGGTTAACCCCCTGCGTGTGTAAATAAAAGGGACTACAACACAATCAGTGATATCACTGGATTAGACTCAGTCATTGTGTTACCGTGGTAACGCTCCAAAGGTTACCATGGATACGGAGTGTCTACATTAATTGGTCGTCTGCAAAAGGATCGTCATCCATTCCACCACCACCTCTGGAAGTACCACTCTAATTTTTTAATAAAATTATTTTTTAGATGAATATTTAGAACACTTAAGGTACAAATGCTAGGCAATAACCTACCAGCATCATTTTAATATTACTTTTTTGATGTATAATTAGGGTTGACGTATGTGTACAATAAAAACACGAAAACTTAAATTGCCTTACTGGTAGTTTTAATATTAAATATTATTTACTTTTTGTATGTAGCGCGGGTTTAGTGATAACTGATCATTGGCTTTGCTCATTTCTTGTTGGAGGCTCATGCACTCCTTGAGTCTAGCCTCCAGCGTCTGAGCACAATTATCATCCACAAAGTCATCACTGAACACAATCATCTCTTCCTTTTGATTGATGCAAGCATTTATATCGCCATCTTCTATCTAATGAAGAGAGAGAGAAGGAGGGAGGGGAAGAGAATAAAAGGGAAAGATAAAAAAGAAAGCAAATAATTTTGCATTAGCATGTGTATGTGAAGATTATCAATACTATTAGTACATGGAGGTGTGTACTTGCATTAAGTATTTGTGATGTGGTTTTTGTCTTACCATGTCTCTTAGCATTTTCTCCATTTCATTAGAGTCAGACAGGTCAACTCTCTGTGCTGCATCTTCTAGTGACAGTGTTATGAAAGACTGCCGGCAAAAAGAAGATAAAGCGAATTAGTAAATGCGTGAACCAACCATTGTTAGTCTCTGTACATTGTGTCTCACTAGCTGACTCACTACCCTC
>NW_003548926.1:0-1660 GCF_000090795.2 Amphimedon queenslandica | reverse complement strand
CTAATGATCTCCAGTAGCGTAGGCTTTGGCTAGCTCTAAATAGTGTCCACATGGGCTCTAATAAATAAATAAATAAATAAATAAATAATAAAATAATAATAATAATAATAATAATAATAATAATAATAGTAATACCTTAAAAACTCTTTCTACTAAGTGCGATGCACATTTCGGTAATTGAATCATCTAAGAATTGAAAATTAAAGAAAATAAGAACAAAGTTTTTATTGTTAAAATAATTAATCTTACTTTGTTATATTTCAGTAAACAGACTAGTATATACTTCTTATAAGCAGCTAGCATGACAGCACTGACCGCTATTGCTGGTACACACAAACACTGCAAAAATTTAAATAATAATATTTTAAAAGGGTGTAGTCTGGTTACCATGGTGAATAATTGGAGTGCTCTGAGGTAGTCGTGGAGACAAGTGTAAGTCATTCCTCCATAATAAAAGTAAAGAACAACATATTTGGAATCAAATTGAGATTTCTAGGGAAGATAGATATGAAAGTAATAGAGGTTACAATGGATCATGAGTTACTTCAGTTAGTAGTTCAGTGTAGTTTCTAGCAAGATAAGGAAGACATGGCTTTAAACACTTAGCAGCTAAACATAAC
Source organism: Amphimedon queenslandica (assembly GCF_000090795.2). Lineage (NCBI taxonomy): Eukaryota > Metazoa > Porifera > Demospongiae > Haplosclerida > Niphatidae > Amphimedon > Amphimedon queenslandica. The sequence goes on along the minus strand of NW_003548926.1, from coordinate 1,040 downwards.
TAAAAAATAAGAGAGAGAGAGAGAGAAAAGCATGAAAGCAAATATTAATTCCTCATTCTTACTTGTATTAAATCGCTATGCACAGCAGTAAGAGTATGTTCATTAGGAGGATACCTTTGTACAACACTCCGCACTGAATTTATACCTAATATAGCCTAGAAAAAATAATAAAGAAAAACATTTTTTTAAATATATAAATAATTATTGTACCTTTCTATTGACACAAAGATTTTCCGTGAACTGATGGATTAAATCACAGACTATAAAAATTAAAAATAAATTATTGGACGAATAAAACTATGAATGAGTAAAACTACGCATGAATACAAAAAATTAAAAAAAAATTAGTCTCACATGCTTGTGGATGAAGTCGAGCTTGCTCTGGAGAGAAGTTCTCAGAGAAGTTTGTGATTAGAGGAATAAAAACCGACCAGTCTATCAGTGGCTGCTTCACCTCAACTGATCTATAGTGAAGTAAATAAAAAAAGAGTAGGAAAAGCTACTGGAGTCCTTAATTCCAGTACTTACAGGACAGCCAGCCAGACTAAAGACTGGTCCGCAGGCGCACAGGAAGCAAGGAGAGACTCTCTTTGTGTAGAGTCAAGGCTCGTTATCTGCCCCCACTCCTCCCTTGCCAGTTTGCCAGCTTCTTCTAGCTTCCCTTCGCTAACAAGCTTCATGAGTTCCTCCACTTTGGTCGCCATTTTATTCTCATAAGTGCATTAGCTCCGCCTACCAAACTCAACCATGACGAGCCACGCCTATTTTTCTAGCCCCGCCTATAACGTAAAAGATGTGGGTTGGTCTAGGCTGGTATGGTCTCCTTTTTTCCTCTTTTTGCAGCTTTATACTCGGGTAAGAATCAAGATCTCGGCTCTCGTTATTCTATACACGTTAGGTTTGTTGCTGTTGTCCTTTATGTGGCGTACCAGCAAGCCAAACGGCTCAAATCCATCAGTCCATTCCAACCAGTTGTGGGGAGGAGCCATGAGCTAATGCAAGAAACCACTCCTACTTCAACTACACCTTTCTCCTCCGGT
>NW_003548925.1:5659-7702 GCF_000090795.2 Amphimedon queenslandica | reverse complement strand
TATCAGTACTGGTACAGTCCTGACAAGTATCATTGCTGATCATGCCCGATGCTCTGGCCTGAACCAGTGCAAGACCTTTTCATGATTGTGTCGCAACTAATTTCATGACTGTATCATGACTGATTGCCCAAAATACATGATCCAGTACTGATTTCACGACTGATTCAGGCTAGTATCATCCTGATTTAGACTCCAAACTTTTGGTTGTGTACAGAGAAAGTGTCAAATCTTGATTGCTAGAGTAAAATGGTGTCTCTTGGAGTAGCTGCCGGAAGAAGCTTGAGTTTCTTGGACTTCTACTCAGTGCACACGCATTTATTAGGCTCTATTTGTTGCATACCAACTCTTGTCAAGTGTCTGAAGTTTATAGACTTACTGACTTAGGCTACGTGTAAAATCAAGAGGTAAGTAAATTTTAGGCAATCATATCTTTAAAACAAAGAAAGCTCCAGCAAAATGCTACATTTTTTTCACATTAAGTTTCTGTGACTCTCTAGAGATACTAAAAAGCCCTGTTACTCAAAGCACGAAAAAATCCATTGAGAACCTGCTACATTTGGCAAGACTGGTGGCTTTTGGTGCCTTCCACTGCCAGTTATGCTTGATAAAGTAGTGCTTGATAAAGTAGTAGAAAGTAACTTTTTCTAGCCTGTGGAGAAGTTTTGGTGACTGTGGGAGAGCCCCTTTTAAAACCACAGAGCCTCAAAGTGAGAGTTGCAGTGGACAGGATGAATGAATGAATGAATGAAAAACAAATAACTTAGCTACATAGTCCTCACACACACTTATTGCTGGCAAGGCCAAAAATGACAAGAATGCACATATACATGTAGAAAGCATCTGATAGCATGGCATTATTACAATACAAGCTAGGCCAAAGAGATCGATCCAGTAAATGAAATAGAGAATAAGCTATATACATGTACGTAATGGAAAGATTTGGCCATTCAAAGTATAACTCGTAGGAACATTTGCATTACCAGTGCCAGGATAATGGAGTGTTTTAAAAATACACTCACATCATCAATGCAGCACACACTGCGTGTATATGCATGTAAGATTAAGTCACCCCATTACACCATGTGTGTGTACAAATGTAGTACATAGACTGTACAGTCAGTAGTACTATAAATTATCCCCACCTAATGTACAAGTACATGTACATGCACTCCCCTCTCCAATTACACTCACTCCGTCACTCATCACATTCCCTTCCTTAATTGTTCCCTGATCATCCTCTCTCTCTCTCTCTCTTACTGAGCATAAGTTACACATGTACATGCCAACACATAAATAATTCATAATATCAGCTAAACATTTTAACCCCCAGTTCCAGTTCTCAAGGCCGGACTGCCTAGCCTGCTGTAAGTGCTGTTTACCACGGCTTTCATGCTAACACAGTAATTGTAAAAGCCTCTTTATAGTGTTGCATGGTGTAATAATTTGGTTTTTCTGAGTCGTGGATAGGTAACAAGTCTAGGCAGGTAGGCAGACTAGCAGTTATTAACTGACTGTGGCCAATACTCTAAGGTCTGACTATCGACAAGAGTGTGGTGTAGTCTCCTTTCTTAAACTAAATGTCACTTTATTTTAATCTTTCTCTCTCCCTAGCTCTCTCTCATTACCTTTGCTATCCACAAGATCTTGTACAGATTGGTAGACTGGTGGAGAGTGAATTGAAGAGAGGGAGTCACCAGTTGACATTATGTCAACTCTTAAATATTGAGCCTCTAAAAATAATAATAAATGTACATGTAAACATTACGATGATGTAATAATAATAATACTACTAATAACAATAATAATGATCTGTGTTTGTGTGGCACCAGGTGTAAGTTTCGCTCTGCGAATGTTGAAGACGGTGCTCCCTTACATCCCTCAATGTCATTCTATTCGTAATTTTCTTTAACTTATTTCATAACTTATTTCAAATTTCTTTTTATTTTATTTTATTTTGTTTTCTGACATTAAAAAAATAATGATAATAATAATAATAATAATAATAGTAATAATAATATAGTAATAATAATATAATACTAATAA
>NW_003548925.1:0-1390 GCF_000090795.2 Amphimedon queenslandica | reverse complement strand
ATCATAATTTTTATCATACATGTACATGGTACATTCATTTCTCTCTCTCTTTCCTCCATCAGATATTAGAGTATACTCCTAATACTGATCCAGACTATGAGTCATTATTGATGGCATTGCAAGCATCAGAGACATTGTGTTCACAAGTTAATGATGGAGTGAGAGCTAAGGAAAACGCTGAATCACTTGAGTGGCTTCAATCTCATGTACACGTCACATTGAATGAGGTACAGACCTGTGCATGTACAAAGGCTATAGCCCGTGGTTTTTTTAAAAAATGGCTCCGAAATTACCCCAAATTTTTATTAAATTTTCTGATACATATTGGTGTCCTTATGCTGTGTAGAAAGTTTGAGCTGATTTTGACAAATATTTTTTGAGTTATGACCATTTTAAGAAATTGGCCAGTTTTTTTAAATACCCAAGGCTATAGCCCATGCTTTTTTCCAAAAAATAGCTCCGGAATCACCCCAATTTTTATTGCATTTTTTGATATGCATTGATATACTTATGCTGTGTAGAAAGTTTGAGTTGATTCCGACAAAATTTTTTTGAGTTATGGCCATTTTAAGAATTTGGCCAATTTATAAAAAATACTCAAGGCTATAGCGCATGGTTTTTTCCAAAAAATGGCTCCAAAATCACCCCAAATTTTTTATGTCATTTATTGATACACATTGATGTCCTTATGCTGTGGCAAAAATTTGGGCTAATTCTGACAAATATTTTTCGAGTTATGACCATTTTAAGAAATCGGCCAGTTTTTTAAAAATACCCAAGGCTATAGCCCATGCTTTTTTTCCAAAAAATGGCTCCAAAATCATCTCAAATTTTTATTAAATTTTCTGATGCATATTGATGTCTTTATGCTGTGTAGAAAGTTTGAGCTGATTCTGACAAATATTTTTCAAGTTATGACTATTTTAAGAAATTGGCCAGTTTTAAAAAGATACCCAAGGCTATAGCCCATGGTTTTTTCCAAAAAATGGCTCCAAAATCACCCCAAATTTTTATGGTATTTTCTGATACACATTGATGTCCTTATGCTATGTAGAAAGTTTGAGCTGATTCTGACAAATATTTTTTGAGTTATGACCATTTTAAGAAATCGGCTGATTTTGAAAAATACTTAAGGCTTTTACCAAAAAATGGCTCTGAAATCATTGTATGTACTTTGTAATCATTGTATTGATTGTATTTACTTGCATTACATTACAATTGTTGTATTGTTTTTAGAAACTGATCTTTAATTCACAAACTAACTTCATGGGCTCAAGGAAACTCCTCCATTGGGGAAAATTCACAAAAGTACTTTCTTTTAACCTGCTCCTCCCACTTAACCACACCCACTAATTATAGGTACGAGGTAACAAGGAGATGGTCGGTTTCT
>NW_003548923.1:6048-7703 GCF_000090795.2 Amphimedon queenslandica | reverse complement strand
TACACTGTATCCTATACACTCCAGGATCAGTGCTGGTGGTAGTGACTGTAGTGTGAATGGGTTCATTACCTTTACCAACTGGTACTAGACTACACCTCAGAGAAGAGACGGGAACACATAAAACAGATGAATCTGGTGCCTCCATTGATAGTGAAAATGAAACTGCTTTGCCAGCAGGTGTAATATGATCAATCTTCTTCACTCTACACTGCTGTAGTGAGACAATATCTCCAATGTGATGTAGCAATTTGATATCTTTATTCAATACAAAGTCGGCCTTTTCCTTTGGATGTAACTCCTCCACATTGATATCTGCAGTAACTTCACTCATACGCTCCATCATCTGTTTCTTAGACCTAAGGACTTGTTGAGGACTGCCTGTCTTCAGACTCTGTTCCACATAATCCTCAACATCCTCCAGAACACTCAAACTCATTTCTGCTGATTTCATTTGCTCTGACAGCACCTTTAGTTTATCATCAGTGACCCTCTTTGCCTGCTCAGTCAGTTTCCTCTCTGACTCACGAAGAGCATTCATCATTTCCTCTACCATTTCATGTATTTCTTCTAAGACTCCTTCTCCTCTCTCTCTGATCTCACCCTCTCTCTCTGCTAGAGCAGACAGGACCTTCTTGAGTCCTTCAATTTTCCCTTTTACCGGATTAAGAGAACCTTCCAATTCTTGACAGTGTTTAGTATAACTGGCAGAGACTAAGTCATACTCATGGTCTTTATGAGTACGGACTGTACAGTCACGACATATAACACTATCACAAGTTTCACAGTAGAGCTTCATTTTCTTTTTATGAGTGGAGCAAGTGAGGGTTGCCTCCTGTTTAGCTGGAGCTAGCAATTGAGAAGTAGAAGAGACATCAGAGGCTGTCACCTCATCAAGACTTGTTAGCTGATGGTTAGAAGTTGGACCCCATTTCTTGTGTACTCCATCACATTCTGTACAAAAGAACTTACTGCAGTCTTTGCAGTATCCAGTGGCGTTAGCTGTAGTACAGTTGTCACAGGTGACCTGTTCAGGATCAGCTACTTTCTTCATTAGACTGTATATCTCTTTGAGGTTGTTCAGAGTGAATGCTACAGGAAAGGCTCCTGTTCCTTCTTCTAGTAACTCTGTACAATGACGACAAGTGGGACAAGAGAGGTAATAGGTCTCATTCTTCTTATCCAGAGGTAATCCCTCCAGACAGTGCTCACAGAATGAATGTAGACAAGGTAAAGTCTTAGGGTTGGTATAGTGGTCAAGACACACAGGACAGGTGAGCTGTTCCTCCAGTTTGAGGAGACCAGGAGAAGAAGATGAAGATGGTTTGGTTGCCATTTCAAGAAAAGAATAAAATTATGTAGGTAAAGCAAGAACAAAAAATGAAGAGAGATAAAGGTAGAAGACGGTAAATGAAGATAGAGCAAGGAACGATAAGAAAATGAAGAAGTTGGAATGAATGAGAATGAGAGTAGCCTGGGGAAAGATAGCCCTGATGACCTCTTGGAATATTCTATAGTCTCGTGACTACAGGAAGTTATGATAGTATATTCCTTTATTATAATAACCAGTAGTAAAGGTGAATTTCTTTAGAAAATAAATGTATTACTCTCAAAACCAAATATTGTAAATTAAATATCTAAACATAAAAATTAAAAAA
>NW_003548923.1:2350-5911 GCF_000090795.2 Amphimedon queenslandica | reverse complement strand
TTTTTTTAATTTTTTATGTTCTTGTTTGTGTTGATTTTTTAAATAATATTTATAATATTTCTTTAGTTGCCATTGTGATACTTGTTGATTTTACACAAACAATAATTTTCTTTATTATTATTATCATTGTTATGACTTTACATCATTTATGAGAGACAGCATTGAATAGATATGCGGAAGGAATATCAACTATCCTGATGACAAGTGAAATTAATACTAGTCTTGACACAAGTCCTTGTTCAGAAGCTGTGAGCGTCCATCTTCCCTGCAATGTTGCAGCTATTCCTGTTCTTCCAGGCTGTTGTCATTCATATTATCATTGCATATCATACATTAATTAATTGTTTGTTTTTTAAAATAAAATAAAATAACACACTGATAAAACAGTAACATGTAAGATTAATACCTTCTTTTAGCTGGAAACCTCCACTAAAGTATTGCAGTAGTTGATTCCAAGCATAGCTTGGGAAAAAAATTAATTGCTTCTTCCAGAGCTGCAGATCTGAGCATGCGCGACCACACCCAAATTTTGGAGCACATGCTTCTTTAACTAACAAAATGGCGGCATGCAGCTAAGATGGCTCTATCCAGCAGTCACAGTATCACTTTTTCCTTACTTGAAGAATGATCTGATGGGACATGGACCTGCGCATAGACTGTTGGAGTAGATTGGTGTAAGAATTATCCTTGTAACATCAACTGATACTGAGATACATACCGACAACTAGATTGACAGGACTTGATGACGATGATGAAGATGAAAAAAAGTGGCTGAACAAAACGGCCGGTTCGCCGATTTTTGAATTTCCTCTTAGACAGGGCCTAGAGCCACGCTAGTGGTACCAATGGAGTCCTCTGGTCAAGATAAGGTCCTCTATAAAGTCTGGTAAGCATAGGAGCTTGTTTTCCCGGTATAGCAAGGCTGCAAAAGTCGTGGCAGCCATTTTGTTTGGGGGTGAATCCTACTTAGTAACGCTACCGCATTACTAATACATATTAAAAGTACATGCTATGAGCAATCTAATTTATGACAAAATCAACAAAATACAAAATATATTTCAGGCTAAGAAGTGAGAAAAGATGGTGTCAACTCTTACTAAGATTCATTCCTTTCACTAACTAATCTTATATGACAATAATCTCTGTCTTCCTGTTAGAAAGTTCAGAACTTATCCTATTTGAAAGCTGGCCACCATTTTGTTTATGATGGCTACTAACTTGTAAGATACGAGGATGGGATGATTACTAATTTTGTTACTCCAATACACAATATAATGTTGAGTGTTGACGTACATAAATAATTACATTACTGTCAGATCATAAAAATTTATGCATTGTAATTCCTACATAGCATACATCAATATGTCTCCTGAATAATATTACATTAATTTATATATATATATATATTATTTAATAACACCACCCACTTGATTAATTAATTAATTAATCCACCCCCTCACCTAGCTAGTGTTGATTTCCCACTGCCTGGTAATCCACGTATTAATATCAACTTCTTAACAACAGGGGCCTCTGAAATTAAACCCCGCCCACTAGACCCTGGACCAGTTTCATGTGATTGTCTCCCACTGGTAAAGTTAGGCCATTGAGACTGAGAGGAGGAGGAGGAGGAGGAAGGGGGAGGGGCAAGAGGAGGTTCCTGTGGTGTTGAAGTCTCTTTGGGTTTCTTCTTTGAATTCATTTTCAATAACTTGTTAGCTGCTACTTGAGCTGAAGAAAAGAAAAAAACAACAATAAAACAAATACCATATAGCTGGAAATATTTGCGGGGAATTAAATTTTGTGAGTTTGCGATTCCATTTAAAGTGCAAAATTTAAATCCGCAAAATAATGAAATTCATGCATGACCACAGTAGATAATGCTACAATAACTGTCAAAACCGCAAATATTTAATCCACAAACCAGGTTATTTTAAAGGATCGCAAAATTTTTCTCCGCAAAATTAACCAGCTGTACGGTACTATTGCTTTCAAATTTTAATAAGTTATCAAAATACCGTGTAAGCAAAAATTTAATTAATTAAAAATTTATGTATGATTTATGGTATTATGGAATTACATCTATTTTCAGAAGTACGAAAACAAAAACCTAATATTACGATTAAACTGCAGTACAACAGCACAGTTTTTATTAAAGTAAAAACATGCAATTTATCATAAAAAGCAACCCAAATCTCATTAATTTTAATTAAAAATTATGTCAAACAAGAGCCAAACGCCATTAGATAGTCCCAGTGCTCTATTACCATCATTCTTGGACTGTCTGAGCACTTCCAGTAGCAACTGCTTGTCAGTATCAGGGAATATGGCCTCCAGCATAGAGAGAGAAGAATCTGAAGGGGCAGCCATTTTGTTCAATATGACACGCCCTTCTAGTCACGTGTATAGCCCGGGATAGTCCGGGAAAATAAAACTAGACCACACCTACTGTTAAGTAACTATTGACAGTTAAGTAACTAATCTAGTTAAGTAACTATTAAATCAGTTATTTAACTTTTGACCACACCTATTTATTAATCAAACCATGCCCTTTTCTAGTTTGCCCCGCCCATTTTTAAGTAAAGAAGGAGGCAAGCAGAGAGGAAAGGAATGCCTGCAGTTGTTTCAAAGCTAGCCAGTAACCCTCGGGCTGTGGTTGCATTAGCCACTACCATTGCTGGGCTAGGCCTCTATGTATCCGTTAGGAGGAAAATAGCTTCGAGGAGGTGAGAGAGGGTCTGGAGGCGTGGCTTGTAGTCACGTGGTCTCTATTATTTTGACCTTTTTAAATTCAATATTTTAATTTTTAAAATGATTAAGATTGGTTTTGTAGACGGATTAAATTTGTTGACAGATTAAACTTTTATGTTTGTTTTTTTAATTAATTTTTATTTTAAAGGAAAGATGAAGAAGCATACATTGCAGCAACACAGGTACGTCCTTATACATGTACATGTATGATATTAATTAATACATTTATTCTCTCTCCTTATTAGGATAAAGTTGGTGATAAAAGGAAAGGAGACAGAGCGGCTGTTGATTGGGAGTTTATCAAGTAAACAAAAAATTATTTTAATTATAAAAAAAATTATTTTAAAATTCTTTTTAGACGAATCGTTAGGCTGTTCAGGATCCTAGTCCCCAGGGTTTTATGTCCCGAGACTGGGTACCTCATTATGGTCGCTATCATGTTAGTACTAAGGACTTACGCTGATGTCTGGATGATTCAGAATGGAACTTCTGTTGAAGGGTAGGTATGGGTCTCAATCTGCATGGTATGGGTATGAGTCTGCATGGTATGGGTCTGAGATTTGCTTTTAACTGCAACTGTACCTCAACTAATAATTACAAAGCTTCTATTATATGCATGTACATGTAGTTTACTTGCATATACTATGTATTTAGCAAATTTTTTAATGTTTTGTCAACGAAAAGTTTTCTCTTATATGAAAATTAAAAGCAAAAATTACATGCATACATGTATATATTTACTTTTTCTCTTCTTCATTTTTTTTTCATTCTCTCTCTCTTTCTCCAGCTCTATAATTGGTCGCAATTTTGAAG